>NW_007735364.1:7332-17321 GCF_000696425.1 Galeopterus variegatus | reverse complement strand
AGATAATCCATGATGCGTACTCAGCGTGGTGCCCAGCAGATGGTAAGCACTCAATGTGTTACCTATGATTACGTAAGGTAACAACAATGACAAGATACTGGCAACAGCCTTTACTATCATTAGTACTACAGACTTATCATTCCTTATGTAAAAATAAAAGTCATTTCCATTTATGCTTTTCCAATGCCTATAACTTCCATCATGTAATGTATGTTTAATAGCTGTTTGGTTCAATAAATTGGTCTTTTTGGCTAAGTAAAAGCAGTGCAACCAGCATTCCTGCCAATATGGAGCTTCTTGTATAATGCACCATAATTTGGTATCATAAGGTGACATTGTCACCTCAAAATACCAATTATTTATGCTTGTGGAAGACAGTTAAATATAGCTCTACCCCCCAAATATTATCTGTGTATTCTGAACTTTGCCGGTGATGGTTGGGTTCCCATTTAGTGTGGGAAAAGGTCCCCGCCTTGAGCATTCCTAGTTGTACTCAGTGAATCTCCTCTATGTCTAAGAGAATCCAATAAAATGCTCTGTCCCCGACATTTGTGTCTGCCCAATAACTGACTATTCAGCTCTTGAATGAATTGCTTTGTACGAGGTATTTTTCCTAGTAATAGTTAGTAGGTTTTCCATTATTTCCACCTCATCGCCCAATTTCAGAGGCAATTTAGTACTGTTAAGAAGGCCATATGCTTAAAGTTAAACTCACTAGAGTATGAATGTTGGTCTTTTTATTTCCAGGCATGTTACCTAACCTCTCTGTACCAGGTACCTGTCTTGCTAAGAGTTAATCTAATGTCAAGAATGGGGAGCGGATTCTTGGAACTGATATTAAGTCTGTATCTGTTGCTTCTTTAGGCACTGGGGGCTCTGCCCTTGTCATCTAGCCATGTAACACTCTCCAGTGGGTTCTCTCTGGGCACAGCTCTCACCAAGAGTCTTCCTTAATGCACTGAATAGTTTATAGCTCAGGCACTGAATTCATAGACATTTGCAATTGTATCTGAAACATTTATATTGCTCCCCCTTTGTTTCTTGGCTTGCTGATCTGTCATCACCAGGAGGAGAAATTGATAAATGAATAAAAATCCCCAAGTAATTATTTTCAGATTTCATCTAGACATCCAGTGGGTGTTACTATGGAGCTATGTTGGTTTCATGCTTCTGCTTCCTTGTGGCTAATTAGCAACATAATATTATCCTAAACAAACACTGTATATTCTTATTGTATTCTCTAAAAGAGCAGGTATCATTAGAAGCATGAAAAAAGAAAAAAAAAACATGAATGACAATGGAATAGTAATATGTGTACCTTTAAAGGACTTGACGGTGACTTCGCTTTTCTTTTTGTTTAAGAAATTAAGTGTTTTCTGTACTCAGCAGGCATTTGGTCGCCTTTGCCATCATTACCAGAAGCACAATCGTTCTGTGTTGAAGAGCACAGCCCAACAGGATCTCACAGCAGCTCCACTGCTTCTGGCCTTGGGCAAGTCACTTCACCTCTTGGCACTCAGTTTCTTCCTTTGAGTGAGCATTAAATATGTTATCATAAGCAGGGCCAGCCCATGGCTCACATGGGAGAGTGTGGTGCTGACAACACCAAGTCAAGGGTTAAGATCCCCTTACCAGTCATCTTGTTAAAAAAAAAGAAAAAGAAAAAGAAGAAATATGTACCATAAGGAGAGCTCTATCCCGGCTCACTATTCTTGGTAATTGTTAGTTATCATCATCATCACCATCTTCAGTAAAATTTTTTCCCATACCCAGTATATTCTGGATTAAGGGCTCTGGCTTGAGAGACACAACACCTGAGGGTTAGTCCTATGGGGCATGGGCAGTTACCATCCTCAGGTGCCTGGTTCCTCATATGTGCAATTGGCTCATCATGATATCCACCTCATTGCATGGGAGGTGGCTTAGTGGGACATTGACATCTTACTTGGCCCGTGCTAAGATTCCTTACGTGTGGAACTTTCATTAGCTCACCATAGTTACGTGTGCAGCGGGTCCCCCATCAGACATGGTGCTTTACATGCTGTGCCTCGTTTTTACTCTGCAATTGCTTCAGAAACAATTGGAAAAAATACAGTAAATCATATGAAAACCCAAATAATAATTTGCCTAAAAATGTTTTCTGTCTTTTGTCCAGACATATTTCTCTAATTACCAGAAGTTTATATCTTTATCTTTACCTATCGTTCTTAGTCAGTTTCCTTCATTTTATTCTGTAAAACTTAAAAGAAAATAAGTTACTCCAAGTGCCACAGTACAGGGGAAGGAATTTTTTGCTTGGGGACATTTATTTGCAGCTATTATTTGCAGTTTTTAGGGAGCTAACTGACTTATCACCTAATGACAGAGGCAAGAGCAGAGCTACTGAGAAAGACAATCACATGATAATTGGTTGTTAATCTCTATTCATATTAGAAAGTATAACGTAACACATAGAAGTACCAAAACAGTACTTACTGATTAATGATCACAGCGAAGAAAACATTTATGAAACCATTTATGAAGCGACCCCTACTCCCTGCATCAAGAAATGCAACATGACCAGTACTCCAGAGCCCACAAACACCAGGGCAAGACAAACATTATTTTACATATATTTTTTCCCTTTATTTTGTCTTTTTTACGGACTGGCAACGGGATCGCAACCCTCGGTGTTGCGTCCGCACCGCGCTCACCCAGTGAGCGGGAACCGGTCTCCACATGGGATCCGAACCCTCTGCGGGAGCGCCGCTGCGTTCCCAAGTGGCACACTCTCCAGTGCGCCACCGGGCCGGCCCTATTTTACATATTTTTAACTCCTATTTTGAGCTACTTCTAGACATGACACACTGAAAAGTTGCAAAAACAGTACAGTGAGTTTCCAGGTAGCCCTCCTTTCACCCAGCTTCTGCTAATTTTGACGTTTTATATAGTCATAAAATAATGAGCATAACAAGGCAATTCACATGTCACTGGTTTTTTCTACTCATGACAATTCTTCTTTCCAGGATCTCATTCAGAATCCCCACCGTAATTAATTGTTATTTTTACTTAACCCCCTGCAGTCTCTAGATTTCCTAAGTCAAACCTTGAAACAATTGAAGAACTTTTTTAAATTTATTTTTTTATTTTTAATTGAAATATAGTAGTTATACATATATATGAGGTACAATGTGATATTTGGATACATGTATACAGTGTGCAGTGAACAAGGTAAATAACATAGCATATCCATTGTCTAAATATTTTTCATTTCTTTGTGATTTGTTATTTTGCCAAACTAATTTCATAATAATCATTCCTGGATTTTTTATTTACATTACCAGATAAATATGTATTCCTAAAAGCAACAGTTTTGTTTTTACTGTTTATTAACATTATATAAATAAGACTGTAACCTTAACTCTTTATTGTTTAGCTGGAATTTTAGGAGGAGGACTCTGATTTTTGCAGTGAGAAGAACCCATATTAGTATATACACATACACACATACAAACAACTACACAAGCAATTCAACAACAGATGAAAAGAAAATTAATAAGGTAGAAAGACACTTCTGAAACCTAAGGATGAGGCCAGTGAACAATCTAAGTAAAACCAGTTTGTTACCTGGTTGAAAATATGTGTATTCCAAATACCAGTATATGTCAGATTACTCAAGACAAAATCTGTAAAGTGGAAATATTTTAAAAATTTAAATAAAAGAAAACATATTTTTTGTTATCTGCCTCTCCATTGAAACTAGCTGATCTCCAAAGTTTCTGCCATTAATGGAGTGGGCCATGAACAAAGCTTGACTTGACCTATCTGAGAACCAGACTTGGCAAACAAGGTCCAAAAAGCTGGTCCACCACTCAAAAGAGCAGCAGCAGAGGGCAATGAAGGGTACAAGGAGACGTTGAGGTACACACAGGCTGTGGGGCTCAGACCCTATGAGCAGATACTCAGACAGACAGATAGGTATCAAAAACATATACTGAAGTGTGCCATTGATAGAATGCTGTGTTGGAATTGAGGGTTACGGTTACTTTTTGTGACAGAGTGAGGACATGGCAGGAATTTCTGAGTGTTGGTAACATCCTCTTTGTTGACCCATGTGGTGAATAAATGTGTGTCTATTATGTGTTAATTGATGTGTGACAAACATTTGTGGAGATTCCAGTATGTATTTTATATGAAAGGAATGAATATTTATTGCAATGGATTTTTGATAGCTTAGTAATACTCTTGCATAATTGAAGTGTGCACGTGTGTGAGTGTGTGCATGAGTGTGTGCATCAAGAAAAGGTAGTTTTGCCTGGCTCTATTGGGTGAAAACAAGTTCAATGCTTGCGAGGGAGGTGTAAGACAAGCAGTAGCAGAATGGAGAAGATAACACTACCTATTCCCTTTTAGTTACCCTCTCCCTATTCCTCAATAAAAATTGCCTAGTATTTACAGATAGCATTTATGCATACATACACATACACAAGGGAACTTCAAGAAGTTCATGAAAAGATTTGTATTATCTCTCAATTCTACATTTCTATGAACTTTTTGAAGTACCCTTATTTATATATACATTTGACTATACTGAAAAATGGCTTTCTGCCATTTATATTTACCATTTTATAATTCCAGCTGGCTGGAATATAGACATGAAGGCAAGAGTTCAAGCAAATGTCTATGATTAAAAAGAGGAATGATTGTTTTACAAATGGTGAAGGAAGAAGGTAGAAGGATATTGAATTAATATCCAGAATATACATAGAACTCAAGCAATTATACAGTAAAAAAAAAAACAAATAACACAATCAAAAAATGGGCAAAGGAGCTGAATAGACATTTTTCAAAGAAAGACATACAAATGGCCAACAAATACATGAAAAAAATGCTCACCATCAGTAGTCATCAGGGAAATGCAAATTAAAACCACATTGAGATACCACCTCACCCCAGTTAGACTGGCTATGTTCAAAAAGACAGTGAATAACAAACGCTGGCGAGGGTGTAGAGAGAGGGGAACACTACTGCACTGTTGGTGGGACTGTAAATTAGTACAACTACTATGGAAATCAGTATGGAGGTCTCTCAAACAACCGCAGATAGATCTTCCATATGATCCAGCGCTGGCGAGGGTGTAGAGAGAGGGGAAAACTACTGCACTGTTGGTGGGACTGTAAATTAGTACAACCACTATGGAAATCAGTATGGAGGTCTCTCAAACAACCGCAGATAGATCTTCCATATGATCCAGCAATCCCACTTCTGGGTATATACCCAGAGGAATGGAAATCATCATGTCAAAGGGATACCTGCACTCCCATGTTCATCACAGCTCTGTTTACAACAGCCAAGACATGGAACCAACCTAAATATCCATCAGTGGATGATTGGATAAGGAAACTGTGGTATATATATACACCATGGAATACTACTCTGCCATAAAAAAGAATGAAATACTCCCATTTGCAACAACCTGGAGGAACCTAGAGAAGCCTATGTTGAGTGAAATAAGCAAAGCACAGAGGGATAAATACCACATGTGCTCACTCTCATGTGGGAACCAAGAGAGAAAGAAGGAAGGAAAGAAAGACCACAGTACTGCCTTGTTCTTGCAGAGAGAGAGAACATTCCTTGGGCTACAAAGTGGAGTGAGGGGAAGAGGGGAGGGGGGGAGGTTGGGGATAATTGGGTGGAGGACACAGGGTACAAATGCAATTTCTGGTAATAGGTATGCCACCAGTATGAATCTGGCCCTCACATCATGAGCATAAGGGGTGACAATTAGCTTTATATCTCATGAATATTCATAATAGAAAAAAAGAAGGATATTGAAGGGGAGAAAAGAAAAAAAGCAAATTACTCTATTTCCCTTATAAGTTCTTAGATGGAACATCTGTAGCAAAAGCAAATTAACAAGAGAAAAAGAAACATGTCCATTTTTAACATGTGTTGTACCTATCATGCAGGAGAGGCCTCAGTTCACATATATCTCTCTGCATCCAGGCAATGGCTTGAAGCCCTGTCTTAAATAGTATTTTATTTTATTTTATTTGGGGGGGAGGGGGTGTTTCCTTTTATTCTCTTCGTTAGAAGAGTGTGTATAAAATGTTATTATTTCTCATTTTTTTTATTTTTACATAGTTGATTGTACATATCTGTGGGGTACAGAGCTTAATACCAATACCTGTGTGCAATATGCAATGCTCAAATAAAGATAATTAGTATATTCAACATTATACAATGTAATTGTTTTTCATGGTCCTTTACCAATTCCTCCCTTTACCCACTCCCTCTCCCCCTTTTCTACCTCTGGTAACCTCAGTTTTATTCTCTCCTCTTGGAAGTTCAATGTATTATTGTGATTGTTG
Organism: Galeopterus variegatus; assembly: GCF_000696425.1. Classification (NCBI taxonomy): domain Eukaryota; kingdom Metazoa; phylum Chordata; class Mammalia; order Dermoptera; family Cynocephalidae; genus Galeopterus; species Galeopterus variegatus. The sequence goes on along the minus strand of NW_007735364.1, from coordinate 10,971 downwards.
TATCTTTCTTTCTTTTATTATTTATAAGTTTATTTTATTTTTATCTCCCACTTATGAGTGAAGACGTGGTATTTCTCTTTCTGTGTCTGGCTTACTTCACTTATAATTTTTTCCAAGTTCATCCATGTTCCTGTGAAAGACAGAATATCATTCTTTTTTTATGGCAGAGCAGTATTCCATTGTGTAAACATGTTTTTTATCCAGTCATCCAACAATGGGCATTAAGGTTTGTTCCAACTCTTGGCTTTTGCAAATAGAGCTGCAATAAACATAGGAGTGCAGGCATCCCTTCAACGTGATGATTTCCATTCATTTAGGTGTATACCCAGTGCTGGAATTTCTTGATCTTATGGCGGTTCTGTGAGTAGTTGTTTGAGAAATCTTCATACTATTTTCCAAAACAACTGCATCAATTTACAGTCCCACCAACAGTGTAGGAGGGTGGCTTTTTCTCCACATCCTCACCAGCATTTGTTATTCTCTGTCTTTGTGATAATAGGCAGTCTAGCTGGAGTTAGAAGATATCTCAGTGTGGTTTTTATTTGCATTTCCTTGATGCTGAGTGATACAGAGCATTTTTTCATGTGTCTGTTGGCCATTATATATCATCCTTTGAAATGCCTAATTCAGCTTTATTGCCTATTTTTTACTCTTTTTTTTTCTTTTTTTACTTTTTACTTATTTATTTATTTATTTATTTCTGTTATTTTGGTTCCTTTGTTGGGTGCATAGCTTCCAAATATTTTCTCCCACCCTGTGAGTGGTCTTTTCACTCTGTTAATTGTTCCTTTTGGTGTGAAGATTTTTAGTTTGTCATAATCCCACTTGTTTATTTTCAGTTCTTATATTTAAGTCTTTAATCCCATTTTGAGCTGATTTTGATATATGGCATAAGTTAATGGCTTGGTTTCATTCTAATACATATAGATGTCCAGTTTTCCCAGCACCATTTATTGAAGAGGCAGTCTTTTTCCCAATGTATGTTCTTGGCAGCTTTGTCAAAGATCAGTTGGCTGAAAGTTTAGTGGGATGATTTCTGGGCTCTCTATTCTGTTCCATTGGTCTGAGTATCTATTTGTATGCCAGTACCATGTTGTTTTGATTACTATAGCTTTGTAGTATAGTTTGAAGTCAGGTAGTGTTATGCCTCCAGCTTTATTTATTTATTTATTTATTCATTCATTCATTCATTCATTCATTCATTCATTTATCTTTTTTATGTTTGGCTTAGGACTGCTTTGGGTATTAGTGCTCTTTTGTTTTTCCATATCAATGTTAGAATTGTTTTTTTCTATTTCTGTGTAGAATATCATTGGCATTTGTATAGGGATTGTATTGAATCTGTAGATCGCTTTGGGTAACATGGACATTTTTGCAATGTTAATCATTCTATTCCAAAAGCATGGAATGCCTTTTCATCTTTTTTGTGTCCTCTTTAATTTCTTTCAGCAGTGATTTGTAGTTCTCATTGTAGAGATCTTTCACCTCCTTGGTTAAATTGATTCCTAGGTATTTTTTTTTTTTTTTTTTTTTTTTTTTTGGTGACTATTGTAAATGGGCTAGCTATCTTGAACTGTCTTTCTGTTAGTTCATTATTGGAGAATGTGAATGAAAATGATTTTTTTACATCGATTGTGTATTCTGCAACATTACTGAAATTATCAGTCAGTTCTAAAAGTTTTTTGATAGTCTTTACCTTTTTCTATATATAGGATCATGTCATTTGCAAACAGGGACAGTTTGACTTTGTCTTTTCTGATCTGGATGCCCATTATTTCTTTCTCTTGCATGTTTGCTTTAGGTAGTACTTCCATTACTATGTTAAATAGGAATGGTGAGAATAGGACTTGTCTTGTTCCCCTTTTCTTGAGGGAAAAGCTTTCAGGTTTTCCCCATTCAGGATGATATTGGTGGTGGGATTGCCATATATGGTTTTTATTGTATTGAGATACTTTCCTTCTATACCTAATTTGATTGAGACTCTTCTTAACAATTGCATTGGGTGATTGAGGGGATTTTCACTCTTGAAATGCAAGTCTTTCTATTTCAGAATATTTCCTAGAGACATGACTTTAGTATTTCCCTCCCTTGCATTGTTTTCTATTCTATCCTCTGGAATTTATATTATTTGCATTCTGACTGTCACAAACTGAACTTCTAATTTTATTATATTATCCACCCTCTTTCTCATCTTTCTTGTTCTGCTTCATGGTCTCCATTGTCATAATTTAAATGTTCAAGAACGCTTTCTTAAATTTAATTTATCTAATGTTCTTTTTAAAAAAATCCTGTTCTAGTGTAATGTCTGTTCTTGTATTGTTATCTCTCTGAGAAGATGAATCACAGTTCTCTTTTAATGAAGAGTTTCTTTGTTTCTTTTATACTCTATTTCTTCTTTTTTCCTAATTATCTATATGATCTCTGCCTTTTATTTTAGTAGTTTTTCTCAAAAGTCTTGTGATCCCTTTCTGCTAATTGCACGTTCTCTGGATAAGAACAAGTCTTAATAACTGATAAACTTCATTGAACTGATTCAATTATTCATTCATTTCCCAAACTCCAAATATCAATATTTCTAAGTATTTTTTGGTGTGGTCTGTTTGCTCTGAAAGTAGTTTGACTGGGGCCTGCCAGCATTCTGAAAACCCAAGCTGGGGAAAGGTGCTGAGTTGTTTCAAAATTCAGGGTATAGACTTTCCACTTATATAGCCATGCAATTCCTGTTTTCCAGATTGAGAGGCCCTTGAGTTGAACACCTCCATTAAATAAAGATATAGTGTTGTTTCAGGTAGGGGAGGAACAGTTGTCCATGGAATTGAAGTAGGTGGGAGAATCTGGTGGGTAACAGGGTTTTTTTTTCCCCACATGTTCTTATCCAAGCCTCCTGTTTTAGAGCTACCTGTAGCCTTTAGAAATACCTGATTACTTCAACTTCAAGCTAATACAGGGGTTTTTCAGGCATGATTTGTATTGCTTCTGAACTTCCTCCAATGCCAGCTTAGTTTTCTGCTTTTTGAGATCTAAAAAAATAAAATATAGCTTATTCTTTTTCTTTCCAGTTTCCAAAACTTCATTGCTGTTGTTTTCTCTCCCAACATCTTGGAGTTTGTATATTTAGGCTTTAAATATAATAGTTACTTCATTCATTTCTGAAAAAACATGAAAATTTCTTTTTTAAAATTTTCTCTTACTTTTGTTATTTTTAATAATTTTTTATTGTTTTTATTGACACATAAAAATTGTATATATTTATGGTGTCCAACATGATCTTTTGATATATGTACACATTCGGAAAAGCCTGAATAAAGGTAATTAACATATCAAGTACTTCACATACTTCTAAAAAAATTTTTGTGTGGTAACAATTTAAATTTTTCTCTCAGCAATTTTCAATTATACAATACATTGTTATTAACTATAATCATCATTGTCATGTTATTCAATAGCTGGGCTTAGAATTCAAGATTTATAGATTTATTCTCTCAGCATTTTTAAGACCTCCTCTTTGACTAGTTCATTATTTAACAACTATATTGTTTAATTTCAACGTATTTAGGGATTTTTTCAAAGAAGTTTATGTTTTTATGTTTTGAAATTCCAGTTTGATTCCATCATTGCCAGAAAACATACTCTGTATGG
>NW_007735364.1:4423-6448 GCF_000696425.1 Galeopterus variegatus | reverse complement strand
AACTGCTTATGGCTGCTTTTAAAAAAAGCATATTTTTTTTTTTTTGTTGTGGGTGGAATGTTCTATCTGTACCCATTTCCCTGCCTTAATAATGGCAAGACCACTTTGTTTTTTTCCAGTCAGACCTGATTTTCACTCTTTTGAGTCTTTCCGTAATAAAAGACCAATGTCAATTAGTAGAAGTTCTCCTGGTGCACACTGCAAACTGGGCCTGTGTCTAAAAACAAATAAATTTTTAAAATGTAAATTTAAAAAATCTATATGTTAAGCAACCCTGATCTGTAATATGCTTCTTAAGTTTATTAGTATTAACTCATATGTGGACAATTATGGGAATGTAATTGAATGTATCAACATAATAAACAGTACTGGCAAGAATTGACCAATTATTGGGAAAAAAATCTGCTTTAAAGATAAAATAAATACAGCTTAATTAAAGCAGAATTAACTGTATGTAGTAAGAACACAAAGAGAGTGAAAACAGTAAAGGGATGAAGAGAAAAAAAAAACAAATAAAAATGAACATATTCCTGCCTCTACAGTGGGTCAGCTGATAGTGCAACAAGCAGTGTTTCTTGCAACTCTTTCTTCTGTGAAGTTTTCTTTTTTTTATTTTTCCCTTTTTGTCTTTTTTACTGACCAGTAACGGGATCGCAACCCTCGGTGTTGCGCCNGTGGGTCAGCTGATAGTGCAACAAGCAGTGTTTCTTGCAACTCTTTCTTCTGTGAAGTTTTCTTTTTTTTATTTTTCCCTTTTTGTCTTTTTTACTGACCAGTAACGGGATCGCAACCCTCGGTGTTGCGCCCCAGTGAGCGGGAACCGGTCTCCACATGGGATCCGAACCCTCTGTGGGAGCACCGCCGCGCTCCCAAGCGGGGCACTCTCCAGTGCGCCACCGGGCCGGCCCTTCTGTGAAGTTTTCTTAGGCTTCTACAAAAATATCTTTTCCATGCATCTACTTTGACTAAGGAATTCCTACTTGATCCTCAGCTTAATACACAAAACCCCCCACATAATTCTTTCTTTCCATCTCCTGGAAATAAGTTAATCTGAGTCCCTCTTTTATCTTTTGTTCCTGTGATAGGCATTCCACTATTCACCAGTTAACTAAACCTTAATGGAAATTTCCAGCTCAATTTATTGTACTAAATTTCTGGGAGCACCCTTTAATATCAGAGCCCTGTTTGCAAAAACGGACTTAAATTTGAGCAGAGTTGTGATTTAACAATTTTATGACAAAGGAAATAATACAGAAAACCCATGAGGCACCTAGTTTTTATATGCATATGTTGTACTAAATTTAAAATGTCTTTTATTTTATGTAGATAGACAAATAGACTTGACTAAATATTTAACATGTTTATAATCACAAGGAGATTAAATTAAATTTGGTTTAAATTTAGAATTCTGTCTCATGGAATAAGACTACCAACATCCCTTCTGCATTCTAATACCTCAGAGGCACCTCACTGTGGTGGACTCATCTTCTGAAAATCACAAGCAAAAGAAAATTATCACACAACAAACACAAGTAGAATTTCTTTTTGGTATCTAAGTTTTCATACTCATAAGCAAATTAAGTAGAATGAGTGAATATATAGTAAGCACGTAGGAAACTCCAGGGAATTTTCCCATCCTTCAGGTTTGTATAAAAGAATCTATGAAGTACAGTTCTCTTCAATTCTTTATTTTAAAACTCAAACAATAATTTATTAGATATATATTTGCTAATTCTCGAATGCTCAGCTCATTTAGGTTATGTTATTTAAGGAATAATAAATTCTGCTCATCAAACGTTAACTCCGTGACTAGAATTCTTCTCTAGTGCAACATACTTTGAAAATAGGTTTTCCAAAAACTGGTATTACATTTGTACTTTGCTTTCTTATTGTTGTTGTTGTTGTAAATAAATGACATATAAAATCACACGGATAAAAAAGTCATAAATTGCATCTGTACTAAACCCACCCTTTATTTAGAAATTTTTGAAAGGCTTTTTTACAGGGAGTGGATGGATGTCATGA
>NW_007735364.1:1908-3691 GCF_000696425.1 Galeopterus variegatus | reverse complement strand
AGGTGTGATCACAGTGTAGAAGAAGGTGAAAGACTTTCCATGTTTCGAAGATAAGTTGTTCTTAGGGTCTATATGCACCATTGCCACTGTCCCGTAAAACATGAAGACCACAAGAAGGTGGGAGGAGCAGGTGGCCATGGCTTTCTTCTTCCCCTCCTCTGATTTAATTTTCCCCACAGCTTGAGCAATGTAGCCATAAGAAGTCAGAATCAACCCCACAGGCACCATGGTGAAGATGACAGCAGAAGTGGTCATCTGCCACTCATTGGCAGAAGTGTCTGCACAGGCCAGGCGTATGAGGGAAGGAACCTCACACAAAAAGTCATTCAGGTGGTGGTGGGTGCAGAAGGGAAGCTGGAATGTGGTAAGAGTTTCCATCAAAGATTCTATCAGGCCAGCCATCCAGGCTACGAGTATCAGCTTCCAACAGAGTGGACGGTGCATGATGATGGTGTAGCGCAGTGGCTGGCAGACAGCAATGTAGCGGTCAAAGGCCATCACCACCAGCAAGATGCCTTCTGCAGCACCAATACAAAGAGACACGCAGAGTTGGGTGACACAGCCTGCATAGCTGATGCTCTTGTCTGGCCCCCACAAGTTTGAGAACATCTGGGGCACAGCGGTTGTAGTGAAGCAGAGATCCATGAAGGAAAGATTGCTAAGGAAAAAGTACATGGGTGTGTAGAGACAAGGATCCATGCAAGACAGCAGGATGACGGTCAAGTTGCTGAGGATGGTCATAGTGTAGAAGATGACCATGATCCAAAAGAGAGCCTTTTCCATCTGGGGACACTTGGAAAAGCCAAGAAGGATGAAGCCTACTGGGAAGCTCTTGTTCATTCCTGTTGCTTTTGCATTGGAGTTTGGAACTAATGGTAAGTAAGATTGTGTAAACAGATATTGTACAAAGGTTCTCTTGCCCTTTATATAGAGAAGGCAAGAATTATTAGTTTTCCAGGTGTTTTTGGTGTGGAACATGTGGGGGTTTTCAGTTACATTGGGCCAATAAGATGCAATCTCTCTGACAATCATATGTTTTCCCTCTCTAGTTCAATAAGGAAAAGAGTGGAGTGCTACTGTGCATTTTATCGTTAATGTGTTATTTTACAAATTCTTCTGCACTAAAATGTTTGTTTGTGCCAATTTTTAAATCGGTGTGTCTATCTTCTTCTGACTAATATGTGAGATTGTTATACATGACTGACTTTTAGCCTTTGATTTGTCATATGAACCACATAAATCTCCTAATTAAAAAAATATCTTAATATGGTTTATCACTTTTTATTCTGTTTTTTTTAATTTTTCAAATCCTAATTTTATTTACCAAGTTGTTTTCTTCATTGACTTTTTNTTTTTTTTAATTTTTCAAATCCTAATTTTATTTACCAAGTTGTTTTCTTCATTGACTTTTTTCATAGTTGAGGTAAATCTTTACTCATACATTTTGTCTAGTTTTTTATGTCATTTTCTACATGTAAACCTTTAATCAATTTGATATTTTAAAAGTGAAAACAGGATCTAATTTCACTTCACATTTTGCTAAATTGTTAGAATATTTTACTGAAGAATCTTATCTCAATTCACTGAATCACAATGAAAATTTTGATGCTTGAATTTTCTCAGAATTCTGCTACAATCATGCCAGGGAGCCACACATTGCATTCTTATGGTTATGGCCAAAGATTAACCAATCTATTGAGAGAAAACATCTCTCTCTCTCTCTCTCTCTCTCTCTCTCATTTTCATCAGATTATGGCACTAGAAATTTTCAGCAATGTCATTA
>NW_007735364.1:0-1027 GCF_000696425.1 Galeopterus variegatus | reverse complement strand
AAAATATCCAAACTTGTGAAAGAATTAAACTCTTGAGCTAATTTTAAAACAATACTTTAGTGCATATAAATAATCCACTACTTAACTCTTCATGCTTTCCAATATGAGGGGGGTTTTAAATTCACAGCTGTAAAATGAGAAATGAAATAGTGTGCAGTAAAATTTCTTCAGTAAAAGTCACAAAAACAATTATGAATTTTTTCTTGTGTATGCATATTTTAACATGCAAATTCTACAATAAATTTGTAGTGTAGGGTCCTTGATGCTGAATACAGCACAATGATCGTGAATCTTAACATACATATTGTTCCACAAAGTTCCACAGAACTTATTATAAGTTCTGTTCAAGTAGAGGAAAATATTACACCTACTAAATTCATGCAAGTCTGATCTTTTCTTTCTTCATTTTCTAACAGTTCCATCTCAGAAATGTAAGTAGCTTACCTGATAGAAAAGCAGCCCAGTGACAGGAGTAAACAAACACAAGCCTGCCTGCCAAGAGCTACCTGCAGACTTTCCTTCTCTTGAGGTCTTATCTCAGGTTCCCCCCTCTGAATGACTCTCCAGTTAAATACAAAACATTGTGCAGATATTAGGAGATGGGAACAAATAGTGCAACCCATTCTCCCCACACACACACTGAGGGAAAGAACATAGAAGCACAGAGGGAACTGGGCTTCTCAGAAAGTCNGTTTTTATGTTTTGAAATTCCAGTTTGATTCCATCATTGCCAGAAAACATACTCTGTATGGTTCCATTTCTTTAAATTTGTTAATGTTTGCTTTATGACCCAGGATATGGTCTATCTTGATAACTGCTTATGGCTGCTTTAAAAAAAAGCATATTTTTTTTTGTTGTGGGTGGAATGTTCTATCTGTACCCATTTCCCAGCCTTAATAATGGCAAGACCACTTTGTTTTTTCCAGTCAGACCTGATTTTCACTCTTTTGAGTCTTTCCGTAATATAAGACCAATGTCAATTAGTAGAAGTTCTCCTGGTGCACACTGCAAACTGGGCCTGTGTCTA
>NW_007735363.1:46271-79212 GCF_000696425.1 Galeopterus variegatus | reverse complement strand
CCAGGCAGGTTTATGCAGAGTCTCCTCTAGATCTGTATGTGGGAGCCACAGTGTACTGCAATTGTCCCCTGGGGAAAGGCCAGCCAGTTGTTCAGCCCTTGTCTCTAGCTTTCTTAGTGCATTCTCAGCTTCTAAAGCTACAATGACTGAAAAGTCCCTAGATAGTCCAGAGTTTGGCAATTAAATCTTACTAACTAAAGTTCTGACATATATCTATCTTGCCAACTAAGACTGTTTTACTTGGATTTATCTTCAGTCTTCCATGAGGATTATAAGCACCCACAGCTGGCTAGCAGTGTCCTGGATACTGTAAGGATTTCGAATAGTTTATGATCTAGGTGGCAAATAGGAGGAATGCACAAAATGATCTGGGAAAAATATGAGAAAACACCACTACCCACTAAGAAAAGCTATACACTCTTTGTTTTAAAGAAACAAGGAGAGAACCAGACAGGGATAGGAGAAATAGTATCCTTAAGCTGCACCTTGAAACACAGGTAAAAGAGCAACAAGCAGAGCAGGGTAGCCCTACAAATGCAAGTGCTGATGTCCTCAACTTCATCTCTCAATCCTAAAACTGTACCTTCAATTCTATTTCTGATAATCCATATAAAAATATTGATACTTACAAATATTGATACTTACATGACATATCTTTGAGTGAATGAGAAATACACTAAAAAAGTAAATGAAAATTATAGTAAAATATTGTTTCTTCAATACTACTGACAGTTTTTTTTGTTTTGTTTTGGGCACAGTGAAAAACAGAACAAAGTCTGGGTGAGCAAAGACTGTACTTTACTCTTATGCATGCTGGTCATGTAGTTTAGTACATGGCACTATACNAATATTGATACTTACATGACATATCTTTGAGTGAATGAGAAATACACTAAAAAAGTAAATGAAAATTATAGTAAAATATTGTTTCTTCAATACTACTGACAGTTTTTTTTGTTTTGTTTTGGGCACAGTGAAAAACAGAACAAAGTCTGGGTGAGCAAAGACTGTACTTTACTCTTATGCATGCTGGTCATGTAGTTTAGTACATGGCACTATACTATACGCATTCTAATGATGTCTTGACTTTAGGGTGAATTTAATATTGTCATGATAGATTCTATCATATGATATAGTATACAGTACTATACTATATACATTCTGATCGTGTGCTGACTTTAGGGTGAACTAATATCATTTGTGCATCTGTCATTATGATATCTGGGATCAGGAACTAATGGTCAAATAAACTGACCAAGGAGTCCAGGGAGTTCTTCATGTCACCATCCAATATTGCTGAGGTTAGAGAAATTATGAGAACCAGGAAATTTGAAAGTTTATAAAACAAAAGGGAAAACAGCTGGAAAAGATAGAATCCAAATAGACAAATTTGTCTAAGGAGGAAAACAGATGTTGCTCCAATTTATTTCCTGTTTCTTCCTGTCAATGATGTAACTCTCTGAACTCAGACATTAAGCTCAGATGGTTCAGCCAAAAGGAGGCCCATGGCCAGAGACCTCATCTAAACACATTTTGATAAAAATCTATTAACTTTTTATTCTTGTATTCTAGTTCTTCATTTGCCTAACTCTCAACTCCTGAATTAAAAAAAAAAAAATTAAAGGCTTACTCAAAAAGTATTCATATATCATCAAAGCCAAGCAAGGAAATATTTTAAAAGATTATCAAATCAAATCCAAGCAGTGAAAATTGTCCTTGGCAGCATTATTTACAGGGAAGTGGATTGTATGATTAGGACTGCAGTGCGCATAGCACATTACTTAATGTAGCATTATAGGGTGTTAAAACTAATGTGACATGAGACAAAAGAATAGCTGATGATATCACTCAACTCAAGAAGTTTGAAAAAATGGCATAAATAAAGAAACAAAGATAAGGACATAAAAAAGTTTTAAAATTATAGAAAATTAACAAAACCAAAAGTGAGATCTTGAAAAGACTAACAAATTAAAGTTAGATATCTGACAAGACTAGATCAATAGAAAAAGAAATAATCAAACAAAATCAGACAGAAGAATGGATAATCTCATAGAAGCAGATAGTAGGATGGTGGCTGCCAGGGGCTGTGGGGAGAGGGGAATGAAATGATGTTGAGCAAAGCGTGTAAAAATAATAGCTAGAAAGTGACAATCATTTTCACAATGTGTATCAAAACATCAAGTTGTGCACCTTAAATATAAGCAGTTTTTCTAAGTCCAAAAACATTAAATAGTCACAACATAAAGAATTTACAAGACCAAAAAAAAAAAAAAAGGAATGAATAAATAGCTATAGATAAGGCAGAGATGTAAAATGCAGTGAAATAAAATTATGAATAGCCATTTAATAGTAAATTAGGAATTTTTGATTAAATGAATTTGTGTTGGTAAAATGCAATGCCAAAATTTAGCTTGAGAAGAAACAATTTTAAACATACCAATAATTTTGAAATGTATTGAAATATTAATCCAAGACCCTCTCATGAAGGGCATAGTTCCTAATCATTTAACTGGTGAGTTTTATACTCATGCTATCACTCGCATAGCTAATAATTAACTTACTCTAATGTAAGTAATTTCAACCTGATTTTGTGGGGAAGTATATGAACTCCATCACAAAAGAGAGTTTTAATATGCATGAAATAAATATAAGCAGTCCTCAGTTTGAACAGTAATGCGGTAACATGGGACTAGAATCTACAAAAAATTGCTGCAAATTAATTAAAATATATATTTCAACCTGATTTTGTGGGGAAGTATATGAACTCCATCACAAAAGAGAGTTTTAATATGCGTGAAATAAATATAAGCAGTCCTCAGTTTGAACAGTAATGTGGTAACATGGGACTAGAATCTACAAAAAATTGCTGCAAATTAATTAAAAAATATATATATATAAATATAAACCCTGGGAAAATAAACAAAGAATATAAACAGAAAATTAACAGAGGAAAAACGTAAAGTCTAACAAATATGTTAAGAGATGCTCAAAACCATATGTAATGGAGAAACTCTAACTAAAACACCAATAAGCTATTGTTTAATAGCCAGTAGATTGGCAAAAAAACAAAAAACTAGATTATGTCAAAGTTCGGATGAAGTGTATAAATACGTTAAATTTCCTTCACTGCTTGAGAGGGCATAGGCAGGTGCAAAAGTTTTGGAAAATTGTCTGGGAGCATTTAATTAAAAATAAAAATATGCTCCATGTCTCTTCAATATTTCTACTCGGTGCATACCACAAAAATTCTCAAAGAGGTTCAAAAGGGACATGTATGAAGATATTCATCACTGTATAACTGGCTTAGCTAAGAATTGGAACAGAAAGCCTGTTTTCAATGTCTGGTGATTTCCAAGCAAATGCGGTGGAATAGAATAGTATTTCCCCAGAATAGTATCTACAATTTAGGAGCAACAAAACCATTACACTATTGCAATTTAGGTAGCTCTTAAACACGTAATGCTGAGTGACTAACGTAAAAAATACTGTGTGTATATACACAAAACATAATGTTTTTAAGAAAAAAAGTTACATGTAAAAATATATACCTCAAATATGAGGGTACTTCAAAATGTTCATGAAAAAGGGAATTAAAAGATAATACACATATTTTCATGAACTTTTTCAAGATCTTTCATATTTCAGAAGTTACATGTAGAGTAAAGGAAGATATGAGTAAAGAAATAGCAAGATGTATGAATATTTCTTGTCCATTGATGGTAGGTGCTATAAATTAAGAAACATGAATAATTAAATCCTCAGCATCTGAGATCTAAAAATTAAACTAAGAAAAGTGTGGGAAAGAGGAAGGAAGAAGTGGACAGTAACAGAAAAAGGGAAGAGGAAAGTAGAATGGAAGAGATCAAAAGGAGAGAGAGAAAAGAGAAGAAGGGAGAGCTGGAGAGAAAAGCAAAATGCCCAACTTGAAAATGTCAGTAGTGGTTTTCTCTATTTGGTAGAACTGTGAACTGTTTTTATTTTATTCATTATACTTATTTGCATTTTTCAAATTTTCTGCAAGTATATATTGCCTTCATAAAAAAGAAAAATTAATTTTAAATAAGCGTACATTAATAAGTAAATACTTTTTTCACTAATCCCTAAATACCTTCCAGTTTGGTGCAATCTGTTCTAGAGCATTATTCAATAAGCTAATTAAGCCAATTCTAGGCCATATTAAGTTATCACTAGATAATGAAAATCTATCCAAGTTTGAGGAAAGAAATGTTCAATAGAGTCATCAATGTCAAATTAAAGACTGCGAAAATAAAATCCTTCCATCCCTTGTTCCAAACATAGTCTGTAAGACTTTTTAAAGAGAATTTTAATCTCTTAACAAACAACCAGAGAAATGAAAACTTGAGAATCAATACAATATATTGTTTATTCATTAGATTGGCAAAATTTTGACAGGTGAATAAAATCATTTGGTGAAGACTTGAAACAACTGGCACTTATGAACTGCTAGTGAGAGTGTAAATTGATACAGTCATGATGGAGCAACTAGCAAAATTGATCATTGCATATCCATACCCAACAATTCCAATCTTAAGTACATTAAACTCTTATGCATGTGCACAAGGAGACAAATAGGAGGATATTAATCATAGTATCATTTGCTTGGTGCAGAATTGGAAATATCCTAAATGTTTTTCAGTAGGAGAATAAATAAATAATACTTTATGTGTTCTTTCAAAAGAATATCAAACATCTGAAAAAGAGAATTAACAGAAGCTAATTGTTAAGTTAATAAAGCAAAATTCAGAGCCACATGTACAATATGAAAATAATATAAAATTTAAGATTTTCATGTACAACAAAACCATACATTATTTATGGGTACTCATATAACTAAAAATATTTAAAACAATGGCTTTCCCTAGGAAGAAGGGAAATGAGACTGAAAAAATGTGGGTTAAAAATGAGACTTTGGCTATGTCTGCAATGCTTCATTTTGAGCAGAAAGGAAAAGAAAAAAAAGAAGAACAGTGGAGAAGATGACAAAATGATATTAGCTGTCTGGAAAGATGGCAGCAGCAGTGACAGCAAGTTTTTCAATCTTTCCAAATCCCCACATAAAAACAGGCAGAGCAACTGGATGGCAAAACCAAAAACCAATAGAAACCATTTACAACACAATTAGGTAACAAACTGTCTCCACAAATCCCCCAAATATGAGAGGGCAGGGATAAATGACCAATGGCCAAAATAACTCTATGGTATTATAATCATAGGCAAGACTAAACAATAATATCGAGGGGCATATTTGAATGATGAAACTATATAAGAAAAAAACCTCAAGGAAGTGATTCCTCTAGATGCCAGAATAGTGGATGTTTGTGGCAGAATGGAGGCACTGTGACTGGAATGAGGACTATGAAGGGGCTTCTGGGGTGGCAGGCAAAGCTCTATTTCCTGATCTAGGTGGTGCCTGACTTACAATAATTTCAAAAATTGATCATCTCTGCTATGTATGAATAGTTGGAATATAGGTACTTATATTACTCTTTATACTTTTCTGTTGCATTAAAATTCCTCTGAAGAAAAACTGATATCTTTTCCCTTAAGAACAGGAACAAGACAAGGATGCCCACTCTCACCACCCCATTTAACATAGTATTGGAAGTATTAGCCAGAGTAATTGGGCAAGAGAAAAAAATGAGGGGCAACAAGATTAGAGAGGATGAGATCAAACTGTCCTTGTTTGCTGATGACATGATCTTATATATAGAAAAACCTATAGACTCTACCAAAAACTCTTACAGCTGATTAGCAATTTCAGTAATGCTGCAGGATACAAAATCAACACACAAAAATCAATAGGATTTTTATACTTCAATAACAAACTAGCAAAGAATGGAATCAAGAAAGCAAGCCCATTTACAACAGCTGCCAAAAAAATAAAATACCTATGTATCAATTTAACCAAGGAGGTGAAAGATCTCTGCAATAAGAACTATAAAACACTACCAAAAATAATCAAACAGGACACAAAAATGTGGAAAGATCCACCATGCTCTTGGATGGGAAAATCAACATCATGAAAATGTCCATTCTACTCAAAGCAATCTACAGATTCAATGCAATCCCCATCAAAATACTAATGACATTCTTTACAGAAACAGAGAAAGCAATCCATTCATATGGAACAACAAAAGACCCCAAATAGCCAAAGCAATCCTAAGCAACAAAAATAAAACTCGAGGCATAACACTACCTGACTTCAAATTATATTACAAAACTATTATAACCAAAACAGCATGCTACTGGCATAAAAACAGACACTCAGATCAATGGAACAGAACAGAAAACCCAGGAATCAATCCACATACATACAGCCAACTGATCTTTGACAAAGGCAATAAGAACATACATTGGGGAAAAGATAGCCTTTTCAATAAATAGTATTGGAAATATTGGACATCCATAGGTAGAAAAATGAAACTTGACCTGTACCTCTCACCATATACCAAAATCAACTAAAAATGGATTAAAGACCTAAACATAAGACCTGAAACAATAAAATATTACTGAGAGAAAATATAGGGGAAATACTCCAGGTAATAGGACTAGGCAAAGACCTTATAAATAAGACCCCATAAGCACAAGCAACAAAAGAAGAAAGAAGTAAATCGGATTATATTAAAATAAAAAGTTTCTGCACAGCAAAGGAAACAATCAGCAGAGCAGAAAGACAACCTATGGAATGGGAGAAAATATTTGGAAATTACACATCTGACAAGGAATTAATATCCAGAATATACAAAGAACTCAAACAACTATATAGTAAAAAACAAATAATCCAATTAGAAAATGGGCAAAGAAGATAAATAGACATTTTTCAAAGGAAGACATACAAATGGCCAACAGGTACATGAAAAAATGCTCAGCATCACTAGTCATCAGAGAAATGCAAATCAAAACCACATTGAGATATCATCTCTCCCTAGTTAGACTCACCATTATTAAAAAGACCAAGAATAATAAACGCTGGCAAGAATGCAGGGAAAGGGGAACTGTTCTACACTGTTGGTGGGACTGTAAATTAGTACAGCCATTATGGAAAACAGTATGGAGGTTTCTCAAACAACTGCAGATAAAACTATAATATGATCCTGCAATCCCACTATTGGGTATACATCCAAAGGAATAGAAATCATCATGTCGAAGGGATACCTGCACTCCCATGTTCACTGCAGCTCTATTTGCAATAGCCGAAATATGAAACCAACCTAAAGGTCCATCAATGGATGACTAGATAAAGGAAATGTGGTATATATTCACAATGGAATACTACTCAGCCATCAAAAAGAATGAAATTCTGCCATTTGCAGCAACATGGATGTGTATAGATAAAATCATATTAAGAGAAATAAGCCAGAAAAAGAAACAGAAATATCACATGTTCTCATTCATAACTGGCTGCTAGGAAAGAAGGAAGGGAGTCGGGGAGGGAGGGAGGTTGGGAGGGAAGAAGGGAAGGAGGGAAGAAGGAAGCAATCGAGGAAAGAAAGAAAGAAAACCCACAACAATCAATACTTTGAACTTTCAGAAGGAAAGAATGAACCTAAGGATACTAGAGATGGGGTGGGGAAGGAGGCACAGGGTTTGGGAAGTGATAAGCAGGCAAAGGGCATAAAGAAGTATCGCAATTTGTAAAAGTGAATATGCTAATAACAAATAAAAATTTAAAATAAAAACTAAAATAAAATTTCTCCAAAGAATAGCATGTCATTTTTTTTTTAACATAATTGATGATGTGTATCTGTGGGGTACGTTCTGTGCTGCTTTACACAGTTTTTAAAAAGTTCCTCCAAAAATACAATAAAATATGATGATGAATCAACACAAGATACAAAGAAGCCGGAGTACATATTTTCCTCAAAGCCCAAAGCTATACACCAGAAAACCTGCTTGTTATTCATTTCCCTAAGCCTCGCTTCAGGAATAGGCTCTGAGCTTCTTCGAAAGCTATGTCATACCTGATCATCCATAATATACATAGAGTTCTATTTTTAGAAGTATTGCTCATTCAAAATTCTGGAACTTCCCAATGCATTTCAAAGTAAAAGATTAGTGATGTTTTATTACTTATAGATAAAAATAAATAGATAGATGATACCATGCAGAGGTTTTTGTGCTTACCTTCTTTTATGATAAAAGTGACACATTTTATGATAATCTATCCAAATCTTCCATCCATGCCTAAATAATGATAATAAAACTTATACTAAATGTATTTATTATTTTATAGTTTAAAAATTGATTCCACATATGCTCATATTATTACAATCTTCCCAACATCTCTAAAAAGTAATTCAGATGCATTTAACAATAATTTTTTCAGTCTTTAACCTGAGAGGGTAAATTAACTTGCCAAAAATTACATAGTAAGCTAGCAAAAGAAATAAAATTCCAAATTAAATGTTACTTTTTTCTAAGTCTGGTATGTTTCCTATTCATCTTGAAGCATTGATTTTATTTTTTTATTTTTTTAATCTTTTTTTATTTGGAGCTTTGTCCAGCATATTTTGCAATTAAACTCTCAGGTTTAACCTCATTAACTTAATGTTCTAATCATGTTAATTAAACTAAAGACAGGCATAAGCAAACATTGAATCCTACATGAAGAACATAAGGGATCCTCAGAAATCTTTTCCTCTACTTTCAAACTCTTCAAAGAGCAATAGGCAACCCCAGTAATAAGAGGGATGGAAAGCTTATTTTGTTTGTCATCTATTAACAACCCTCATAAAGCTCAAAGTAATTTCAGAGAAGCAAATTTCCTTAGAAACCCTAAGGTTACAGGTTAGTTACAACTAGGATATTAACCAGATTATTGACATAGGTAATGAAAATTCTATTTGACCAAGAATAGAATGTTTAAGAGTTCCAAATTTCAGCACTTTGCCATGCAACCTCTGGGTGTTTAATATTGACCTATAGACTCCAAACATATGTAAGGGAGCTTGTTACATTAGTCAATCACAGTAATTCATGTTGATTTTTTATTCCATGTCAGGAATAAAAATAAATGTTATAAAAGAGGACATGGGCAATTACGACACTTCAGTCAGTAAGCACTCCTAATTTTAATTACCCTTTAAAAAAATCAATCAGCTATAAACTATTTCTTGAGTGGCTGTGAAGCCTAAAACTGCAATGTTTCTACAAAAATTTATAAAGCAAACATCCTGCATATCTATTGATCCTTCACAAGGAACTCTGGGAAACAAATCAATTCAAAAAATCACTTTTAAAAAATACCTATTGATATGCTAATAGTGCCAAACATTGAAATAGGTACTATACATACAAAAATAAGTATGAGTTGAGGCTCTTTGCCCTCAATTAGCTAACAGTCTAGGAAGAAGAAAACAGAGATAATCAAATAATCACAATGTAATGTAATTGTATTCTTACCTATGCCCTTAAAAATATAATCTTTTCTCTACATTTTCATGAAACCCACATTCTTGAAAGGATTCACAGATGATGAAGTGATTAATTCTATACTGTAGTGGGGGGAGTTAGAGAAGGTTTTCTAGAAATTTGAATTTTCATTTGACTCTTTCTGAATTTCATATGAGGTGCCACAAACAAATTAAAATCTATATCATTTCCTGGTAACTGAAAATATTTGCTATATTTTAGAATAAATTATTTTTTTTCAGTTCTTTTGTCCATTGAACCACTTAGCATTCTCAGATTGCAAGTAGCAGAAATTAACTTAAAATAAGTCAGGCAACATAAAATGAATTAATTTGAAGAGATGTGATGATCTTAAGGAAATTAAAAGGACATATCTTGGAAAGGATAGGAACCAAAAAACTCTGGATAGCTACATGGCAGAAACAGATGAATAGTTCTTTCAAAATGGTGTTGTCAGGAAAAAAAAATGAATTCCAATCCTGTGTTAAAAGTATGACATATAAAATACATGCAAAATAGGCATAAGTCATAAGTGTATCACCTAGCAAATAATTACAAAGCAAATGCCATATAGCAGACACTCAGATGAAGAAACCGATTATCAGGTAATAAATATTACGACTTTGTGGAAATAATTTTCTTGCTGCTCCCAAACTTATGTAAAGCTCAGAAAAAAGCAAAGCTCCAACTATTGTCTATTTTCTATTTTTCTCACTACAATCAAATTCAAATTATAGAAAGGAACGGAGAGGGGAAATGATTGGGGGAAGAGAAAGAAACAGAGAGAGCAGGAGAGGGAGAGAGAGAGATTGAGAGAGGAATGGAGAGAGGAGAGAAGAAAGGGAGACTAACTGATTCAGGTTGACGCAGCATAGGGGACATCCCCAGCCTTGACTGACAATCCCAATTATGTTATGAGAGAATTAGTACCTAAAGCAAAACACGGATCTCAATACCAGCAGAAATGTGAATCAATGCTAGTTTGGCAAAACTGACAAATTTCTTCTATATCCATGAATTTTCTATTAGTGCCACTATAGCAAGTTTCTATATAGTTAAAGATTTCCAAATGTCAGGAAACTATCAAATTTGTGACCACATATCTTGATTCAGTCAAAACTCGAAATCTCCCTTGACATTTTTTGCAGAGCCATCTGACCTTGTCTTCCCCACTTTTTCTATGTTGTAGACCTTGATCAAATTCTGCCTCTTCTAAGAAGCCATGCAAAGCCCTTGCAACTCTCCTTCTATAGACTTAAGAGTAAATCTCCCTTGACATTTTTTGCAGAGCCATCTGACCTTGTCTTCCCCACTTTTTCTATGTTATAGACCTTGATCAAATTCTGCCTCTTCTAAGAAGCCATGCAAAGCCCTTGCAACTCTCCTTCTATAGACTTAAGAGCTGGAATTCACCAGTCAGTTTCATAGTCTCCTTGTGCTAACTCTTAAGATAACTTCTGTTTCATGAGTACCTTCTCTGAACTATGCACTATGCTAAGCATTCACATGCACTAATTCAATTTTAACAATAATCCCATGAAATAAATACTTTTATCATCCCCATTTTACCAAAATGGAAAAATGAGACTTAAATATATTAATTAGAGAATCGTTAAAAGAACTGCCGTTCTTCTTACATAACCCAGGGCACAAAGTCAAATTGCACCAATCACATGAGTGCTGTGTTAAGCACTCAACCCAACAGAGTTCCTAAGTATCAATAATAGAAGAGGAAATTTTGAAAAAGAAACAACCTAAAAAGTAAATTTAAAGTGGTTTCCATTTTGAGGTTCCCTACGGGAAGTAGGCTATGTCAAACAAGGATTGGTATCTAAAATCAGAATTTGCCAAATTTTATGACAGAAAATATGTCAAGTTGGGCAGCAAAAATTATTTCCTTGCAGGAATAAGTAACATCGAGAAATAGTACCAGGCTTTCGAGAAAACTTAAATTCAATATTTTTATCACCTGTTATAAGATTTATATATGATTACATATCCCAGCATTTTTGTATTATTTTTAAAAATATGACGATGGATCACATGGCACATTGTTATGCCAATGGAATCCAATGAATCACATTTCCTAGTATCCACATCCTTGTGGATTTTTCTCCCACGTGGCGTTGGTTATGTGACTTGCTTAGGAGAATGAGAAAAGCACATACACACTGGGGCTTGCCCACAAGGAATATTGCTTCCACCATTCTAGGCTTCTGGGGTCAAAGACCACATGAAGAGGCAGCTGTCACAAATGTCCCAGCCAAGCTGAGTTCCCAACAGACCCTCTAGCTGAATGAATCCACATAAGTGAGCCCAGAGTAACATTGCAAAAACCACCAAAACAACCCATAGAATTGTAAAAAACAATATTTTTTGTTGCTTTAAGTCAGCAACAGGGAATTGATTTGGAAATTGGTGTTAGAATTGAATGGCTGCTAAACCACAAATCTCGTCACATTATTTTGGTACCAGGCAGTGAGTGGACGCTTGAGGGGTTATGAGGAACCTGTCATTAGAGACTAGAAAGATGTCTTGTAGTATTGAAGCAATAGCAAACTGTTTTCTGCAGTATTTTGGAAGATAGAGAATAGGCCTAATGATTCAATAATGAATTTGTAGATCTAGCCAAGGAGAATTACAGACAGATGTTAAGAATTACAGACACCTTAACATCTAAAACTAAAATTTGTCTTCTTTTGGCTGTGTATGATAAAGCAAGGTAAGAAAAAGAAAAGCTAAAAAGGGAATTTCACTTCATAAGGTGAATTTATAGAATACATAAAGGAGCTAGGAGTTGCTTTGTTGGAAAATAAAACTATTTTCAGATTAAGTCTCTCCAGCCAACAGAGAATTCTCAAAGAAAGAAATGCCTTTAAAGTAATTATCAAATCAGTGTTATGGGTGTAAGACCCTTTGTTAAGACATCAAAGCAATTTAAGAAGGTGCCTAATAGACACCCTGCTAGACAAAAAGGCTTCTAGGAATCTGACAAGCTTTGTCCCACAACAGCCATACATAGACTCTAAGGTAAAAAAAGGAGGTCTGCCTTAAAAATAACTGTAGATGTGGCTTTGGGAGCATTAAGCAAAATCCCATCTGACTTGTAGACATATTGCAAAGTTCTTAAGGGAATTTATCAGTTTGGACTGATAAAGTCAATTTAAAAGGAAAAAAATACTCTGGCTCCCCAATTTACTAAGGGCTGTAGGCTGAGAAAGCTACTTAGTTGTAAGGTAGGTCATTTCTTATAAAAAAGAAGAAAGATATCTCATAGGCCAGAATTTTCAGAGACGAGAGCCAAGAGCTACAGTTTACAGTGTTTTAAAGAAGGTCTCCCAGGGAACAGAACTGGGCCCTGATCCAGGAACATTCCCTGCCCCCAGTGTGGGCAGCCTGATAACCTGCGCCTGTCTGGCTTTTAGAATTGCTGTGGTCCCATGATTGCTGTGTTCTCTTTCTTCCTCCTTGTGAATGGGAGTGTCTATTGCTGTCACTTCTTCCTGATTCACTTTTATATGTTAAGTACGTGAAGAGCAAATATATTTTTTTTTTTTTTTTTAAGGTCATGAGTATTTGGATCTAGAGGAGCTCCACCCAAAATACCTCATCCATATCCAGACCTAATTCTGTTTATGAGATACTGGACATCATAATTGATGCTATGGCTGGATGAAGTAATGGGTGGTTAGCGGGTGAGTGTATTTTGTATATAGGAAAGATACCAATCACTAGGGCCAGAGGCTGGACTGTAGTAGATTGTTACCAAAATGGAGCCCAATGAATCACACCTTCCTGTAATCACACTCTTCTGAGATTCCCTCCCTCATGAGATTTGCTTTTGCTAATGGGACATCAGCAAACATAGTGTAAGCAGAGGCTCCATAAGCATTTGCACATTGGAGCTTGCACTCTTGAAACACTGCTGCCACCATGTGTGGAAGCTCAATCTAATCACCTGGAGTATGAAAGGCCACATGTGGAGACACCCAACCATCTTAGTTTTCTCAGCTGAGGTCAGCCTCAGCCAATTTTCTAGCTGGGTGCAGCTGTGTGAGTGAGCCCAGATAAATGCAACAAAAGAACTACCCAGCCACAAGTTAGGGGCCAGTATCAAAATTGCCTGTAGCCCTTATCATGCTTAACTGATGCTGTGAAATAGTAAACATTCAATTAGTGCTGGCTAATTGATTGATTGGCCCTTCAATATCAATTGCTTTTTTTCAGGGATGCTTTAGTTTTTAATAGTTTATATATTTGTAAAGCTACACGACTACACAATTGTTGGGTTACAGCAATAGTTACGCTAAAGCCAAAATGTTTCATTATTTTAGTTATACTAAGTTTCTATTTGTATTGTCAGGGCTAGGGCTCAAACCCTTCAAACCCATTGTACAGACTGGGTAACCAGACCCCTCACATGCTAGGCTGGGTCACCAGACCCCTCACATGCAGGTCCACAAGCTACATAATTAGGAAAGGTCCAGGGAGCCACTGGCAAACACCACGAGCTCAGTCCTCAGCAGCAGCAGCCTGGCAGCAACAGCCTCCAGCAGCAGTAGTGGCCTCCCCATGGACCCCTTGGGGGCATCCCAGGAGTGGGGGCACTGTGGATCAGAGCCTCTGCTCCTTTATACTTGAGTCTAAAACCCAGGACACCTGGGTGCATATGTGCAATTACATTAGTCAATAACCAAGGAACACCTGAGTGCACGTGCATATTTACATCAAATGCTCAGCAAGATTCTGAACATCTGAGGGGCCCTGACCATTTTCCTTATTTTCCCTACAATATTCATAAATATATCGCATGTCAAAAAGATCTTTAGGGCCAGCCCGGTGGCGCACTCGGTAGAGTGCAGCGCTTGGGAGCGCCACGACGCTCCCGCTGAGGGTTCGGATCCCATATAGAGACCGGTCCGCTCACTGGCTGAGCGTGGTGCGGGCGCGACACTGAGGGTTGCGATCCCGTTACCGGTCACGAAAAAAAAAAAGAGATCTTTAGAGAATAAGAGTTTTGTTAGTTATCCTAAGCTCTCTGGTACCACTAAAATAGACATTTAATTTTGAATATTGATTTTACCTTTTATTTTGTTAGCATGTTATGATGTAAAAATAGAAAAGATTTGTTAAGAATTTTACAGCTTAAGTCAAATTTAAAATCACTGACCCATACATGCTCATATTTGAGAACTGGGATTTAGCTTAGAAGTCTAGAGGGCGGGAGAGAAGGATGAGAGAAGCCCCATGTTAAAATGCTGCAGATTCTTACTTTTATTACCAAGCTTCAGTCACTTTCCTTGAATAAATGCTTCCCAATTTGATGCATTCCTTTAGTCAGAGACCAGGAATTGTTGTTTTTGACAATTGTGTCCAGTTTTATCATTGCTTTTGGTGGAGAGGATTTACTGAGCTCCCCATTCAGCCCCTCACTCTGGACATCCTGTTCCCCCATTACTTCTATTTTAAGAGTCGTTATTTACTATTTTCTTACTCATTCCCAGGTAATCCATTAATATACTTTCATATGGATTTATTTATATTACAATATACATTATTATTAACCGCCATTCTTTTTCATCTCATCTTACCCTGTCTTTAGGATACTGTTCTAGTTTATTTGCTTTGTTTGTTTTGTTTATATAATTCTTTCTCAAGTATTTTCCTCAGATAAGGTGTGTAAATTATAGGCTCTATGTTCACAGTCTTAGCAACAAAGAGAGTTGTGGAACATTACTTACCAGGGAACCTTCACTTCTGCAGGTGATCTGTCATCGAGGTTATGGGTCTTATGCAAATGAGCAAGTGAGCTTGCCCTTGGACCCCTTATGGAATCATAAGCAAGGAAACTGTTGCACCAAACCTGAAAATGGACCAGAAAAGCTCTGCTTACTGACCCAGGAACCTATTAGGAAGTAAATTAAAAGATGCATAAAGACAGAATTCCCTTCAAGAAATCAAGTTTACCAGTTTATGGGAGCAAGCCTACACTCATGTTATGTGCTTAATGAAAAGCCTGATTAAGAAACAGACATAAAAACTGGACTAGACCTGGTAAAAATGCTGAGGCTCAATTAGAAGTACACACAATGTTAACTCATGGGGAGAGTTTTATTATCCACGGCACTCAAAGACGCTTATAGGAAGAAAATGTGCAGGAAAGCTGAATTCACAGATAAAAATTATAAAATGTATGCGAGAGCTTAATACTAACAAAGTAGCCTTAGATTTTATAAAATAAAAAATTTGCATCCAAAGGACTAGAGCAAATAAAAAAATCTGAAAGGACAATGAAAATAAGCAAATTCCATGTCTAAAATGATACAAAGATTTTAACTCCATAAAACACTAATAGAAAAACTACAAAACAATAAGACCCAGATGTGAAAAGGATCCAAAAATTCTTGATATAAAATATAGTAATTGAAATAAAAATTCTTCTACATGGATCAACTGTGAATAAGGTATTGCTGAAGTGAGAATTAATAAATTGAAATAGAGATTTCAGGAAATCACTCAGACATAAAAAGATAAAATGGAAGAAAATGTTTTAAAAAATCATGAAGAATCTACATGACCATCCAGACTTCCCTCACAACTCCAGATTTGTGTATTCAAACTGTCTGCCCATCCACTTACACGTGGCTGTCTAATGGGCGTTTCAAATCCAGCATGTCTAATAATGAACTCCTAATTCTTCCAGCAAAAACTGCTCTATTCACCACCTTTCCTATTTCAGTTGATGCCAATTCTCTCCTAGTTACTTTGGCCAATTAACTCAGTATAAACTTGGCTTTTCCTATTTTCACATCTTAAATTCAATGTATTATCAACCTGTTGACTATAGTTACAAAATATGGCTAACATCTGACCACTTCTCATCTCCACTGTGACCTCCCCTGTTGGAGCCTCCATCATCTTACACCTGGATCATTGCAACAACCTGCTGTCTGGGCTTCCAGCACTGCCCTTGACGTACTAGTCTGGGTTTAGCAAAGAACTCAAGCCTCTCTTTATAGTATAATTAAATTTAAGTCGCTCCTGTGCTCAAGACTTGATAATTTCATTTCCATTAGAATAAAAACCAAATTCTAACAGTGACCTTCAACGGCTTACATAACCCGCCACCTGCATACATATTACCACCTCTCTGTCTTCATCACTTTCTCTCTCCCCTCCCCCATCACTCACTCTGTCCCAGACACAGTGGGATTCCTGCTATTCTCTGATTACATTAGGCATGCTATGCCCTTATGACTTTCTCTTAAGCTGTTGATTCTTTCTGGAACATTCCTTCTTCAAATAGCCATGGCTAATTTCCTCATCAAGTAACTGCTCTAATGTCATCTTTTCAATGAGGGTTTCTTGACTGTGCTATTTAAAATTTACCCCATCTCTCAACTCAAGCACAACTAACCCAATTAAACACTTAATAAATATCAGTAAGTGTTATATTTCATATAAAATTTTGATTAAATGGATTGATAAATAATGGCAATGTAACAAAATATTAAATTGAAAAAGTTACTTCATTTCAATTAACTATTTGAGTTATTTAGGACACACATAACACCACATTGTATTGTTTATAGAAGATCAAGGGATGAAAGAAGGCATGTTATTCTCAGTGCAGAAACCTGAACCAAACTAATTTAGTTACAGAATGGATGGGGGCAGATGGGGGTGACAACTGTGAGCCTGGTTACCCACAGGAGTTATAAATTCAAATGGCAATAGCAACCAGGCTGGCAACCTAAATGTGTGTACTGGGCAAGGTTTAACACAACAGGAAGTGGTATGGCTTGTAGCAGACAAAGTGCATAACTAGTAAAGAAAATCAAATACATCACCCTGAGCTACACTTCCTAACTTCCACTAGAAAATGGTAAGTCAACTGGCCTACTCTTTCTTAGTTTCTATTGCAGTTTCATTATTGCCTAAGATAATTTTGGAGAGGGGGAACATATAGACATCCTTTAATACATGGTTCTGAAAAGAGTTAATGCTCTTGCTTCTGTGCCTTATGTTCTAACTGAAAAAGTCACTTATGTACTCTTAGAGGATACACTTTTATTCTCAAAATAAATTCAATGCTTGGACTCAACCAGGCATTTAGTATTCCAAGTCATTAAAGGTTTTAACTGTGATTTTGCTTCTGTGCAACCCAGACCCATGCAGGAAGAAATTCTTGGAAGTGGCACATAGATTCTTGCCATATGGTTTGCACATGCATTTTCTGTATGCATAACTAATTCAAAAGCACAAGAAAACATATGCAAGTGCTATCAGGCATAGAAATTTAGACATTTCTTTGAAATGTTGTCCTTTACATGTTGAACACCTGTACTGTACACAATATGATAACATTTCACAAAAATACAAATCTTCATTGTAAATGTGACTGAAAATGGTCATCCTCTGAAAAGGGAAAGAAATCTTATCCTCTCCACACAAGAGGAAATCTCAAAGAGGCAAATTTGAAATGGGGATATTTCTCCATCCCAGTGTTGCTGTGTTTTCTCCAAAGTAGACAAGAGTTGACTTAAATCACCAGCAGAAATAAAATATCCATCATCCTACAACTTTCACAAGACAAACTATAAACAAATAACAAAATGTTCAAGGTAGGGTTCTATGCAACAAAAATAAAATAAATGCTGTCAATTCTCAGTTTTCTACACTAAAGTTATGATAATCTAAAACTATAAAGTATCCTGAACTTATAAATATAGTGCTTTGTTGCCCATTTAATCTGAAACTCTGAAACAGCACCATCTAAAGAAAAACATTTAGCTGTGGAGATAGAAAATCTGTGACACCACAACTATAACTTTAATCATTCTAATTTTAATTAAAATTGGCTGAGCCAACTGAAATAAACCATTTTGATTCTCTGGGCCTCTGTTTACTCATCTGTAAAATGGGCTAACTAATGCCTACCTCTCAGGATGTTATTAAGTATCAAACAAGATAATGTAAGTCAATAGGCTTTGTTAGGTATTGTCTGTCAGCTAGTTTAAAAAAGCTAGATCAGTCTGAGGTTGAATCTTAAATTCTCTCACTTGCATGCTGTATGGTCTTGAGTAATTTATTGAGTAATTCCAGTAGTAGTAAGGGTGGAGCTTTTTCTACAGTATGTTACAATCCTTTCCACCCCCCTTAACACACATAGTGTTTTACATTCTGTGCATTAGATGATTGCTTAACGGTAGCTAGGGAGTATGATGAAAACAGCACCTCGTTGAACTGAACTGGCAGATTTCTATGGATAATCAGATGATTCATATGCCAATAAAAATAACTAAAAGTGGTTTATATCTTTTGAGCAGTTATTCTGTACAAAGCATTTTACAAGTATACAATATAGGTCATATGATCTTTACAACATTTTTACAACCCTTTGAAGTCTTACAAAGTACATAATGTTAGCTCTAGTGCATAAAAAAACTGAGAATCAGGCAGATTAAGTAACTGGAAGACAGAGTAAACAGAACTAGTAGAACTAGGAATATGGGAAGATTTTCTTCACTTTACTTTTGAGTTCATAACATTTAACTACTAATAAACATTGGTAATTGTCATGACAAAAAAAGGGGGGTATGTATTATAATTTTTTACTATGGCCATAATAAATGGTCAGTCATTTTGGCAATATGTACAGCATGTATGTGTGTCTTGTGTGCCTTTGCGTGTGTGTGTGTGTGTGTGTGCAGTATTTAATCTTATAAGTCATTCTTTAGTAAAACTACTAGCAAAATTTACATATAATAAAATTTCTCAATACTATGAGATATGCATGGTGAACCCCATGAGGTGAAAAGAAACCAGAGAAATAGGGAATGAACTCAATGCTCATGAGGGAAAAAAATTTGAAGTCAGAGGTCCATGGTGAGAAATGTCAAGAACCTGACACATGAGCCACTACTCCTGTCTTTAGAGCCATTGGCAGACATCATGAATATGAATGCACCATAATACTCTTACCTTGAGCCCATACATGACCTTGGTATCATTTTTAGTGCAGTTCCCTCATCAGCTGTTAACAATTGGTTGATATTGATGCATGACATGAAAACTTATTTATCATCCATAGCCTAGGCCAGTGATTCTCAACTGCAATTAAGCATTAGATTTGTTTGGAGAATTTCTAAAAAATACCAATGCCCTGGGCCTCTCAAGGATTCTGATTCACTTAGTGTGAGTGGAATCCAGGCATTTACATATTTTTTAAAGTTTCTGAGCATTCTAATATGCAATCAAATTGAGAAACATTGCCTAAGATTTTGGGTTTTTAAAAATTTATTTTAATTTTTATTTTAATGTATCAATATACAATGTAGTTGATTTTTGTGTCCCTTTACCAATTCCTCCTTTTCTCCCCCCCTTACACCTCCCATCAAAATCATATCTGTTCACTTGCCTTAATAAGTTCAAGGAATTGTTGTGATTGTTCTGTCTTCTCCCCCTCCCCCATTTGTTTGTATATTTATTTATTTTTATTAGCTCCCCAAAATAAGTGAGAACATGCAGTATTTCTGTTTCTGTCCCTGGCTTATTTCACTTAATATAACTTTTCTCTAAGTCTATCCATGTTGCTGCAAATAGTAGTATTTCATTTTTTGTATATATATGAGGGTAGTATTCCATTGTGTAGATATACCACATTTTCCTTATCCATTCATCTAATGATGGGCATTTAGGCTGGTTCCAACTCTTGGCTATTTATTGTAAATAGTACTGCAGCAAACATCAGAGTATAGGTATCCCTTCGACATGATGATTTCTATTCCTCTGGGTATATACCCAACAGTGGAAAGCTGGATCATATGGTAAATCTATCTGTAGCTGTCTGAGGAACGTCCATACCATTTTCCATAAACACTGCACTATTTTGCAGTCCCACCAACAGTGTAGGAGGGTTCCTTTTTCTCCACATCCCCACCAGGATTTATCATTCTCAGTCTTTTAGATATTAGCTGTCCTAACTGGAGTGAGATAGTACCTCAAAGTGGTTTGGATTTGCATTTCCTGAATGCTGAGTGATGTTGAGCATTTTTTCATGTGTCTATTGGTCGGTGGTGTATCTTCCTCTGAGAAATGCCTATTCAGCTCCTTTGCCCATTTTTTAATTGGGTTACTTGTTTTCATGCTGTTAAATTGTTTGAGTTCCTTGTATATTCTGTATATTAATCCTTTGTCAGATGTATATTTTGCAAATATTTTCTCCCACTCTGTTGGTTGTCTTTTCTCCCTTGTCAATTGTTTCCTTTGCTGTGCAGAAGCTTTTTAGTTTGATATAATCCCATTTGTTTAGGGTTGTATTCAAAAAGTCTGTGCTCAAGAGATTTTGGAGAGATGTGGTTATCAGTATGTTATAAGGATAGCAAAGGCAGATAAAGAAAGAATTGACATGGACCTTTCAGAAAGGGTTACAATTAAAAAATAACTAAATATGGAATTCAGACACTAAATATTTAAAAATTTGATTAGAAAGGTTCTCTAAAGGATTGAACTGCAGTTAAAATATTTAATGTGATTAATGGAGAATATGAAGGAGAAATGAAGTCAAGTCATCTTTTCCATCAAACGTTTTAGCTTCAGGGAGTAATAGCACATTTAGGAGAGGAGAAAATAAAGGTGGTACGAGACCTGTAGGCCAGGGGGACACAGAAAGGCCAAAGTCTTTCACACCAGATTCCAGAGCAATGTTTTAAATATAAAATATACCTCCTTTTCATTTCAACTCACATCCATTTCTTGTAAGTGGTGATGACTTTTCTAAAAAAAATCTTGTTTCTTGTTCCATGAAATTATTTTTTAGTATTCACTGTAATTTTAGTAAATGTAAAACACAGCAAAAATTTGAACTAACCTCTTTTTGACAGTTTTCCCTTGACTTAAAAGGGATAGAATGTGTAGTATAAATTCGCCAACCATGAGTGGAGACAAGCAACACCTAACATTCCATTCTTATTCCTAAACTACTAAATAAATAAATGAAAATCATTAGGGTAGACTTTTTGACAGATTACAAGGGCACTCAATAGTCGTTTGCTGAAACTATAGTTAAATTGCCAGTTTCTACATTCTCCAACAATTTGGCAGTTAGAGTCTTTGAGTTACAAATCAGCAGGTTTCATCTCAAACATCTGTGGACATTTAAGTTCACCAGAAAATTGGCAAAATTATCCTAAGGGATAAAAGACACTTGAGAGTGATATCAGTCATCCATCATCTCTCACAATCATTCCAGCTGAACAACAGATTTAGGAAATTGGCGTTGGGTTCACTCTCTTGTCTCCTCATTCTTGCCAAACAAGCCATCTCTCTCTCTCTCTCTCACTCTCAAATGCTGCACAAGTGTTTTCATGGTAGAAATTGCTCACATGAGCACTCATCATGGCTGATTGATGGCCAGTGCAAAGCATGAAAAATGCCTCCAAGTGACCCCTCATCAGACATGTGACACAGCTGCCCTAAACCAAACTGAGAACGTGACAGTAAAACAAGCTATAATGGGAAAATTGGAAAAAAAAATAAATGGAGAAGGTATAACAGACAATTATAAGTGAATATGAATTGTCAGTACCATGAATTATTCAATTGTACTTGCTTTGCCTAACTTGACATTAAGTCCAACGTTGTACCACTAAGTGTGAAGGGTTTATGCCAATTCCTCCTCTGTAAATAAAGAAAATTTCTAAAAAAAAAAAAAATCATCCTATGAAGATGACCACTGATTAAATAAATTGACAGTAAATAAGTAGTAGTAAAAGACTCAAACTGTAGACTTTTATTTTTCCTCTTGACACAGTACACTTAAGATCAATAGTTCTCCAAGTGTGATCTGAAGAGACCCTTAGGAGCTGCTGAAATTTTCAGGTAGAACACAAGGTCAAAACAGTATTTATAATAACACTAAGATATTATTTATCTGTCTCACTCTCATTCTTTCATGAAGATATGGTAGATTTTTCCAGAGGCTACACAATGTACCCAAAATTATCTTAAAAAGCTATTAAAATAGTTCTCCCATTTCCAACTACGTATCTGTATGAGAGTGAATTTTCCTGACAGACTTTAACTAAAATAACAAATTTCAACATATTGAATGCAGAAGCATATCTGATATTCCAACTATTTTCTATTAAATGGCACAATAAAAATATTTTTTAAAATGTAAAACAATGACACTGTTCTTGATAATTTTTTGTTTTTAATAACTTACTTATTTTTTGAAAAAATGTATATAAACAAATTTTGAGTTTATAATTGTTTTATTTAAATGAATTATTAAATAAATATGTGCAGAAGCATATCTGATATTCCAACTATTTTCTATTAAATGGCACAATAAAAATATTTTTTTAAATGTAAAACAATGATACTGTTCTTGATAATTTTTTGTTTTTAATAACTTATTTTTTGAAAAAATGTATATAAACAAATTTTGAGTTTATAATTGTTTTATTTAAATGAATTATTAAATAAATATTTTAAAGTATATCAATTTTAATTTAATTTAATTTAATTTAATTAACTTGGTAATTGTAAATTAAATTAAACCCACATAAATAAGAGCTCTTTGAGTTCTTCAATAATTTTTAAGGCATCCTGAGACAAAAAATTGGAGATATTCCGTTTTAGACTATTCTCAAATATTATCAAATTATCTGATTACATTATGCATCATTTCTGATTATCCTTTTAAAAAGTTAATTGTGCACCTAGAAGCCAGATCTTTGTTTCTAATACCATTATCAGTTAAAAGAACTAGTATTTGTTGAAGAAATGGCTGGCTCTAGGACTTGGGCAGGAAATATACAAGATAAACCAGAATTATCTTGCAATGCTAGGAAGTAAGAAAATGCTAAACAAACAAACAACAAAGCATAAGTAAATAAACAAGTAAACAAACAAACAAATGGGGTATGTCCAAAGACACTGGAATCTGCTGAAAGAGCCCCCAGTGGCTAAAGCTGGAACAATTTGAGCAACAAAATAAATACAGCAGTATTGGATTATAACCCAAAGTATAAAATAAACATCCATGGGTTTGCACTGATATAAATAAATACTTGAGTAAATAAATGGGGGAAAAGAGACAAATCTACTGTGCAGAAGAATTCAAATAAGTTTTGAAGTTATTGGTCCCTCAAGGAGGTAGAACAAAACTCTCCACACTTTAAGTATGGACTGTCTTCCAAAGAGTATGGAAAGGAGGGGGGGAAGAGTAACTGTACTGTGGGGAAGCCTAACAAACACTACCTCAGCCAACTGATCAACGCCACTGTCAACAGGGGTAAGTTGTGATGACAGTATGAACTCTTTACATGATGTGATGAAATGGTGCTTTATCCATGTGGTCTTCCTCCTAAAAACCCATAATCTCAGACCAATCATAAGAAAAAATTCATACAGATCCCAATGAAGCAGCTTTCTACAAAATATCTCACTAATACTCCTAAAAACTGAGATCATCAAAAATAAGGAAAGTCTGAAAAGCTGTCACAGTCCACAGGAGCCTCAGGAGACAAGCCAGCTAAATGCAATATGGGAGTGTGATTCCTGGAACAGAAAAGGACATTAGGTAAAGAGAAAGGAAGTCAGAATAAACTACTGCTTTAGTTAATAATAATATATCCACATTGGCTCGTTAGTTATGAAAAATGTACCATATTAATGTAAGATGCTAATAATAGGAGAAATTGGGTGGAGGGTTTATGGAAACTCTGCACTATATGCTCAATTTTTTTTGTAAACCTAAAACTGTTCTAAAAAATAAAGATTATTATTTAAAAAGTTAGTTATGGATATATTACATTTTTTCAAGCTCTAAGGTGGTAAACAGAAGAAGAAAAATAATAATTAAGGAGACTCTATAACACTGTTTCTCAAAATGTTGTCCTAGGAACCCTGCAGGAAGATATGCCAAAGATGATCAATAAACCAGATTTCCAGAACCTCCCTATGCCAAATCCTACTGAAATACAAACAGTGGGAAGTATAGCCCAGGAATCTTCACTTGAAAAGTCTGAACTTTATTGCTTAATTTAGCATGCTACATTAGTCTCAAAAATACTTTTTGCACCTGTATTTACTTCAATAAAAGCAACAAAAATAATCTGACCAAATAACAAAGAATAAGCAGATCAAACAAATAAAACCCTTCTCAAAGAAGTTTAATACAAAAGTTAGGCTTCATATATTTTAATTATTTATCATCAGATTAATCATGCTTATTTTCAACAACATGCCCTAGAGACTGTCAGAATAGATTTTTCTCAATACTAACCCAATAGATAACTGATGCATTTTATAACTTACAGAAGCAAAAAGTTACTCATCACTCTGTGTCCAATTAGAATGTCACCCTAAAATTAGTCATGCTTCATCTTACTATGCCTAAGAGTACCTAGGGAAGAAGAATTAATTTCACCTAATTTTGATTCAGTTCTGAAATTTATAATGTGAGTAGAGAGCTGCTTCATTAAACTTTTAAGAATTAAGTTAATATTAAGAATTAAGTTAATTAAGCACAGTAGTAGTTTCTTTCTGAAATAAATAAAATGTTAAGAAAAAATAGGTTTCATTATGATGGAATGATCAAGGGAAAGAAGGCATTATTAGAGTGATTGATAAAGATATTTGATGAAGAGCAGGACCCTTCCTTTCCTTGTCATTCATGGTCTTTCTTATCATTTCTAACATCATCAATCTTTCAGAGAGTGTTCACTAAGACAGTTGATATGTTTTTGTAAAGCAGAAATTAAAGGGCACTGTTAAGATTGTTTTTCTGGTGCAATTTGACTCATTGAAATGAGATATAAGAAGTTTTGTTTTTGTTTCCTACTCTTCCCTCATCTTTGAACCATGCTAAGAGAAAAAGATAGATAAGATATTCCATTGAACTTTCCCTGCTTTCTGTAAAAAATGTGTTTATTTCTCCTGTTACAGGAATGAGAATAATGTCTCAAATACTTAACTAACTTTCATAAAAGTGTAAGATAATTGTAAAAAGATTAAAATGGCTAAGAATCTCAGTCATTATAGCTTCAATTGCAATCCTATAACATTTTTGAACTTTCGATATCTGGAATTCTGATAGATATTAAGTGGGGGAAATGATGTTACAACTACTATAGCTGCCAGGAGTTAAATATTTTAAATATTTAGAACTATTTATTACAAGAGCTAGAAACACCAGTGACATAACAAAAAATAAGAGGTACATTAAAAATATGCATAATGGCTGCCTGGAAGCAGGCAAGCAGCAGAGCACACCTAGGGTCCTTCGGCAGGACCCAAGGGCAGCCCTCTCCACCTGGAAGCAGGCAAGAGAGCACACCTGGCGTCTTAAGCAGGAGCTGAGGGCAGCATCCCCCACCCAGAAGCAGGCAAAGAGCATGCATAAAACACCACTTCCATGCAGGTGGCCCACAACAGCCACTGCCACAGCCATGGCTGCCACAAAAGCAGTGGATGCCACTGCAGTAGCAACAGCTACCATGCAGATGTCCTGCCAGACCCTCAACTGCATTGACATAGGATAGTTACCAGCAGAGACTGGGAAAAGAAGAGGACGTCGCTCTCCTCAAAGCCCACTTCAGAGTAATAAAAGAAGCAACTGCTCTACCAGATGATCAGACATCAACACAGATATACTAGAAATATGAAAATCCAAGGAAATATGACACCACCAAAAGAATACAGTAATTCTTAAATACGCTATAGAGCAGGAAACCCTTGAAATGACTGAAAAGGAGTTCTGAGCAACAAATTTAAGGAAATTCACTGAGATACAAGAAGACTCAGTTAGACAACATAATGAAACGAGAAAAAAAATCTAGGATATGAAGGAGTAATTCTTAAATACGCTATAGAGCAGGAAACCCTTGAAATGACTGAAAAGGAGTTCTGAGAAACAAATTTAAGGAAATTCACTGAGATACAAGAAGACTCAGTTAGACAACATAATGAAACGAGAAAAAAAAATCTAGGATATGAAGAAGGAAATTTAAAAAAAGATTAATACCTTAAAAAAGAATGTAGCAGAACTCATGGAATTGAGAGATTTGCTCAAAAAATAAAAAAACACAACTGAGAGCTTAAGCAACAGGTTAGAACAAGCAGAAGAATTTCTGATCTTGAAGATAGTCTTTTTGAAATAACCCAGGTAGACAAAAAAGAAAAGAAGAAAGAACTTTAAAAAACGAAGAAAATCTAAGAGATCTGGTAGAAAACCTTAAGCACAAAAACATTTGAATCATGGGTGTTCCTGAAAGGAAAAGGCATGGAAAACATAGTGAAATAGTAACAAAAAACATCCCAGGTGTAGGTAGAGACACATTCAGATCCAGAATGCTCAAAGATCCCCAAACAGATTCAACCCCCAAACATCTTCTCCAAGACACATTATAGTCAAACTGGCAAAGCTCAAAGACAAAGAGAGAATCTTAAAAGAAGCAAAAGAAAAGTGTGAAGTCACCTATAAGGGAGCCCTGATCAGAGTAACAGCAGACCTCTCAACAGAAACCCGACAAGCCAGAAGAAAACGGGATGGTATATTCAAAATACTAAAAGAAAAAAACTACCTGACAAGAATAATATACCCAGCAAGGTTACCCTTCAAGAATGAGGGAGAAATAGTGTATTTTCCAGACAAACAAAAACTGCAGTTCACCACCACACAGCCAGTCCCACACGAAATCCTCAAGGAAGTCCTGCATCTGGTATCTGAAAAACGATAGTCACTACCACAAATACATAAGAAAGAACAAAACCCACTGGTAGGATAAAAACGCAAATGAGAAAGAGACAGAAACTAAATCTTACCACCACAAAAAAACAAAAAAAACCCACAATGTAATAATTCCCCTGCTTTATTTCTGATTTTAGTAATTTCGGTCTTCTCTCTTTTTTTCTTGGTCAGTCTAGATAAAGGTTTGCAAATTTGATCTTTTTAAAGAATCAACTTTTGGTTTTGTTAATTTTTTCTATTGTTTTTTAATTCCCTATTTCATATATTTCTGTTATAATCTTTGTTATTTCCTATTTATATTTGCTTTTGGTTTAGTTTGCTCTTCTTTTTCTCTTTTCTTAAGGTAGAAGTTCACATTACTGATCTGAGATTATTCTTACTTTTAATATAGGTGTTTACACATAAAAATTTTCCTCTAAGCACTGCATAAGCTCTGCATCCTATAAATTTTGATATGTTGTGCTTTGATTTTTATCTCAAAGTACTCCCTAATTTCGCTGTGATATTGCTTTTTACCCACTGTTAATTTAGGAAAGTCTTGTTTAATTTCAACACATTTGTGACTTTCCTAAATTTCTTTGTATTATTACAGCCAGAGAACATACTTTCTACATGCTGCGTAAAGTTGAATTGATTGCGCATGCAGCATTACAAAGATGTAAACTGGAATGAAGATAGTGGCCTATGTATATTTTATTTATCAGTCAAAATCTCCTTGACGAGTATGAGAAAACAAAATCATAGATGTTGTATCTGTACTCAAAAATTCTTAGGATGGATGAAGAATCAAGTATAGGGAAACCTTTACATGCACATTTTCATTTTTAAATACTTTAAATATAAAGCTTCCTTTTGAAAAGCCACTTTTCTTTACTGAGAAGTCAGAGAAGATTCCTTTCCTATCTCCATTTTTATTTCCAATTTGTGACTGACATGTGCATTGTTTCTGGGAAGAAATACAATAAAGCAAGTGATTTTAAGTGATTTATGGTCAGTTGTTAAAATTTATATTTTATTCATACCCACAAAGGGTATGCACAATGAGTGCTCAACCTTCATAAAGTGAAGCAAGAATATAGAGACATGATGAAAAAGAAGAGTGAGAATCGGTGTGTTGCTTGAAATTAAACACTTACCAGTATATTAAGGACACTCTAGATGGTTATAACATCCTATATCATTCTAATCCTAAGATGTCTCAAACTTCATTAAATGTACAAGAATCATCTCTCTCTAATTCTATTCAGCAAAGAGTAGCAATAAATTGAGATCACTTCTCAGCCATATCTGGAATTGTCAATTAAGTCAAAATCAGAATAAAGAGAGGTATGTAAAGATGAAAATGTAACAGGCTGAACAGAAGTGACTCCGTTTTGTTAAAATTCTAAACTAAAAAAATTTTTTTTCTTACTCTTGTAACCTGAACCACATAGCTTGCAGCTGTACATTAGAATACAATGATACTTGTTCGTATGATTGCTAGAACATAATGACTTTTGCTCACACTGAATACAGAATAATTGTAGAAGAAATTATTAACCCATATGGCTATTCTTTACTAGTTTACTACCTAGATCTTTTTGAGGTTAACAGGAACTGAATCCATGACTTGACTTCATGGAAGATGGTCACCATGAATCAGCTCCAACCCAAGAAGTTACTTGTTGTTTATCTGCAATTTTATGATTATGCTTGCACATCCCTGCTTAGATCACCATGAATCAGCCCCCTACCACCTGTCCCTATAAAACCCCTTGGCAAGACTGGGAGAAGTGGAGATGTTCTTTGAGACATGAGTCCACCAGTTCCCAACTGTAAAGGCCACCTTTCCTTACACCAACACTTGTCTCTCAATTACTGGCTATGGAGCGACAAGCAAATGGACCTTTGGGGTTTCGGTAACAAAAGCTCTTGGAAAGTACCCAGACAAATCCAAATGACAAATACCAGAACAAGCAAACAAATAAAACTGATATGCCAGAACACTGTCCTCAAATAAGACTGATTTCTTTCTTGTGAAGTTAATATTTTAAAAATCACAAGATGGTGATCTTTCTGTCAAAATGTTTACCCTTTGCACATGAGTTTTCATGCCATGAATTTATGCTTTTATGGCATTATGGCTCTCAGTATTCTTATTGGCATTGTTGTGTACACCTGTGTGTGCACGTTTGTGAATGCACACATATTAAGTCACTGTAGTTCCAGGACTACCTTACTCTGCCCACCAGGTCATTCAGTGAGTCTTTTTTTTTTTAATTTGCTTTTGGTTAAGTGCCAAAATGTTAATTATCTAAGAAATGAAACATTATGATTCATGTATATTAATTCATATATATTAATTTAGCCATTATTAAAAATAAAAAGCTTAAGTATCCTAAGCCTTATTTTTTTTCAGAAAAGCCCAACTCTTAAATTGTATGTAAAGCAAAATTTAATCATAAATTTTTTTCTCCTCATCATCAAAGAGGATAATATATTAGGCTCCCTGTGTATATTTGAAACATTTTTACATAAACTCTATACCACCACATTATCCTTTCCTAGAATTAAAGGTAAGTTTCCACTGGTCATTAATCATGAGTTAAGGATATTCTATGTGTTATATCTGTTATGTTACATTTTTGGTAATCTGTACCTGAGAGGCCCAACTCGTTACTCTTCACATCCAGCCTCCTCATTTAATTGGCCCATTGAGAAAACAGTTCTCTTACCTTTATCTTTTTTTTTTCCATTGCTTGCATAATCCTAATAGATATAAATCTGCATGACTAAAGTTCTGTAAAAGTGTACCATTTGGCCCTAAAGTGTATAGCCTTTTATTGGCTGTCTCCCTTTGTGTCAGACTGACACAAATTGCCTTCTGACAAGAGCAGGATCAATTAAGCTGAAAACAGTAGAATTATGTGGGAACAATGAGATGTGCCTCCACCATAATGCCAGAATGTTCATTATACACATCCTGTGACTCCACAAATGAATAAAGGCACATATCCCCTATTAAATAAAGTCACTTGCTACTAGTAATTAGCTAGGTAGAGAAAGGGGAAGGCACTGTATATTCTCTTTGAAAGTGAAAGTGCTGACACCTCACTGAGCTGACAATGACAGCAACAGAGCAAGGACAGACAAAAGACAGAATAATGAAGACTCCAGAGAAACAGTCTGAACCTGCTTTTGGCATACAAACAGCTCTAGAACCTGCATGAAAGCATCCATCTTTTAATTTTACATTATAAGTACATAAAATTTTTACCAGGCCTACTTCTTAGTATACTAAATTTTGAACTTGATCAAAGATCCATTACCTGTCATTGGTGAGAAGAGGCAAAAGTAAGATTCCCAGCCTTTATCCATAATTAAAGAAAAAAAAATCTATTTTTAATTGGAAACCTGCAAGTGAGATTTGATCTGTCACTATAGCTACATCTTGGTATTGCAAATATTTATTTTACACTTTTTTTTACATTATACAACCTGAGATTTTATTGTGTATGACTGTAAATAATAGCTCTATATCACAGGAAAATTTGCTATGTAGAAAAAATGTCTAAAGTACTATACAGTTTATTATTTAAAAACAGATTGGGCATTCCCAGTTAACTTTCTTTGCAGAACTTCTCTACCCTGTCATTTTCTGAGGTCCCTGCTTGTCTATTTATGGACACATTTTGGGCTCCTTTCTTTAGTGCAGGTTCTAGAAGCTACACTTGATGTAAATGTGGAGACTTGTGAATTGAATCATCATTGTTTTACTTTCAGGTTATGTGATCAACACAAATACAATGTTTGCTAATTGGCTTTCATATTTTATAACTGACTTTAGTATTATGTGAAAAAAATATTCGATTAACTGACTTGAAATGTTTTGTTACATCCTAGAAGTGAGAGTTTTTCTAAAAAAAAAAAAATAAATTGCAATTTGAAAAGCCAGTCAACAGTAAAATCCAAGAAAGAAAACCAAGCATTTCTGATATAAGATTTCATGCATAAAATCATTGTCCATTTCAGTAAAAATTACACTTTAATAATTAACCTTAACAGTAGGTCAGTAATTGGAAAGAGCTAATCATAATATTTTAAAATATTATAATTTTCTTGGTCAATTCAAGAGGACTAATTTGAGATTATTAGCCAAGGAAGCCACCTTTAGAAGAGCTTTCAAGTCTTCAGTTTCCTGACCAGGAGATTTCTGTTAAAAATGGTGGCATTATAATGTAGGAGAAGGAGTAACATCCATTTGAATGGCTGTGCCCTATACTAGGACCTGAGTTCTTATTTCCCCAAAGAGGTGCAGCATGATTCCAAGAGAAGAGTGTCTTGGTTTGAATTCCCCACAAAGCAGGCATTAAGATAAATAGTATACCTGGGAGGTGATTTTGGCAAGCACTGTGAGGGAGCAGGAAAATCAGCAAGGGAAAAAGAAACAATACATGTACTTTAGTGGAGTTGATCCTGTCCTAGTTGGATCTCATGCCTCAGAATTTTGCACAAAGTAATTTTGCTGAAGTCTCGTAGCAGTTCTGGTGTTTAAATAGAAACAATAGTTGGCTGCATTCTCAGAGTCGGCATTGACTCCTCCCTACTCATGCCCTACCTTGTTGACTTAGCTATTCCCCATCCCCATTATTCCTGCTCTTCCTATCTCACTTCTGATCAGAATCCCTGAGTTTGAGCCTGATTCAACTAG
Organism: Galeopterus variegatus; assembly: GCF_000696425.1. Taxonomy (NCBI): domain Eukaryota; kingdom Metazoa; phylum Chordata; class Mammalia; order Dermoptera; family Cynocephalidae; genus Galeopterus; species Galeopterus variegatus. Next base: position 47,329 of record NW_007735363.1, on the reverse strand, counting down.
CTGACATGTGACTGTGGTACAGGACACTGCTGTTCATTCTCAGGTCATTCTGAATAACAATAGATCATTAGAAAGTCAATAGATGATTGGATTTAAGTCAGTCTACTCTAGATCCAAGGTGGTTGAGATAGGAGTTGCAGATTATATTAGCCCTTTCATTAGGAATGCATCTTAAATTGCCTAGGTATGAAATAGGCATTGAGGCTTCCAATAATAGGACTTTTTTAACTGCCAGGCACCTGCTCTAACTATTCTAATCATTGAAACTGATAACATTTCTTCCATATACAATCCATGCTATATGATGTGTGCACAGTCCCTTGTTCTCTGAATGAGCTGTTCCTCACAACCCCTGATGCAGTGCCTCGTATTCTGTAGTCAGAAGCCACTCAATAAATATTGTGGACTGACTCTGAAAATTCCAAGAAAAAGATAATGTTAGATAAAGCAGGCAAATATTGGCTGTAAGTGCTGCCCAAATGAGTCAGTTGATTCAGCAAGTCATTATTTATGCTGCTGGCTTATATGGCCATCCTAGTTCAAAATATTATCAATCCAAATTGGAAATCCCACCCTTGTAGGAAGCAATTTGTCTCTTAACAAACCATGCCTGTGTTTTTATGAAGTGTTAAGAACAAGCAATAAAGTTCTTCAGTGACAAAAGACTAAGGAAGCATAGATACCACAAACCCAAATACAATTTCAGTTCGTCAAGTCACTTCAACACATCACTACACATTGAGCAAAATATTTAAGACCACAGGCGAGAGTGATTCAGAACCCGGTTTGGAAAAAAGAAATTATAGCAAGTGAAACTCTCCTAGGATACTGAGATTCTTATTGTTTTTACAACAAATCTTGTCAGAAGCTTCAGGAAGAAAATAAAACTTTCAGTAACTCTCACAGGATTATCCGCACTCTTTTAGTATTCTAGATAGCCGAGAATGTTACATTGCACAATGCTTCAAATTATTTTGAAAGTTTTTCTTTATTTTCTTAATTAAATTTTTAAAGTACTTTTTTTGTTTAGTTTTTTTTTTTTTTTTTTTTTTTTTTTG
>NW_007735363.1:37445-45271 GCF_000696425.1 Galeopterus variegatus | reverse complement strand
AAAAAGCTTAAGTATCCTAAGCCTTATTTTTTTTCAGAAAAGCCCAACTCTTAAATTGTATGTAAAGCAAAATTTAATCATAAATTTTTTTCTCCTCATCATCAAAGAGGATAATATATTAGGCTCCCTGTGTATATTTGAAACATTTTTACATAAACTCTATACCACCACATTATCCTTTCCTAGAATTAAAGGTAAGTTTCCACTGGTCATTAATCATGAGTTAAGGATATTCTATGTGTTATATCTGTTATGTTACATTTTTGGTAATCTGTACCTGAGAGGCCCAACTCGTTACTCTTCACATCCAGCCTCCTCATTTAATTGGCCCATTGAGAAAACAGTTCTCTTACCTTTATCTTTTTTTTTTCCATTGCTTGCATAATCCTAATAGATATAAATCTGCATGACTAAAGTTCTGTAAAAGTGTACCATTTGGCCCTAAAGTGTATAGCCTTTTATTGGCTGTCTCCCTTTGTGTCAGACTGACACAAATTGCCTTCTGACAAGAGCAGGATCAATTAAGCTGAAAACAGTAGAATTATGTGGGAACAATGAGATGTGCCTCCACCATAATGCCAGAATGTTCATTATACACATCCTGTGACTCCACAAATGAATAAAGGCACATATCCCCTATTAAATAAAGTCACTTGCTACTAGTAATTAGCTAGGTAGAGAAAGGGGAAGGCACTGTATATTCTCTTTGAAAGTGAAAGTGCTGACACCTCACTGAGCTGACAATGACAGCAACAGAGCAAGGACAGACAAAAGACAGAATAATGAAGACTCCAGAGAAACAGTCTGAACCTGCTTTTGGCATACAAACAGCTCTAGAACCTGCATGAAAGCATCCATCTTTTAATTTTACATTATAAGTACATAAAATTTTTACCAGGCCTACTTCTTAGTATACTAAATTTTGAACTTGATCAAAGATCCATTACCTGTCATTGGTGAGAAGAGGCAAAAGTAAGATTCCCAGCCTTTATCCATAATTAAAGAAAAAAAAATCTATTTTTAATTGGAAACCTGCAAGTGAGATTTGATCTGTCACTATAGCTACATCTTGGTATTGCAAATATTTATTTTACACTTTTTTTTACATTATACAACCTGAGATTTTATTGTGTATGACTGTAAATAATAGCTCTATATCACAGGAAAATTTGCTATGTAGAAAAAATGTCTAAAGTACTATACAGTTTATTATTTAAAAACAGATTGGGCATTCCCAGTTAACTTTCTTTGCAGAACTTCTCTACCCTGTCATTTTCTGAGGTCCCTGCTTGTCTATTTATGGACACATTTTGGGCTCCTTTCTTTAGTGCAGGTTCTAGAAGCTACACTTGATGTAAATGTGGAGACTTGTGAATTGAATCATCATTGTTTTACTTTCAGGTTATGTGATCAACACAAATACAATGTTTGCTAATTGGCTTTCATATTTTATAACTGACTTTAGTATTATGTGAAAAAAATATTCGATTAACTGACTTGAAATGTTTTGTTACATCCTAGAAGTGAGAGTTTTTCTAAAAAAAAAAAAAAAAACCTTTGAAATCTGAGCGGTAGGGTGCCTTGAAGGGGGGGCAGAACGGGGGAAAAAAAAAAAAAAAAACCTTTGAAATCTGAGCGGTAGGGTGCCTTGAAGGGGGGGCAGAACGGGGGAAAAAAAAAAAAAAAAACCTTTGAAATCTGAGCGGTAGGGTGCCTTGAAGGGGGGGCAGAACGGGGGAAAAAAAAAAAAAAAAATTGCAATTTGAAAAGCCAGTCAACAGTAAAATCCAAGAAAGAAAACCAAGCATTTCTGATATAAGATTTCATGCATAAAATCATTGTCCATTTCAGTAAAAATTACACTTTAATAATTAACCTTAACAGTAGGTCAGTAATTGGAAAGAGCTAATCATAATATTTTAAAATATTATAATTTTCTTGGTCAATTCAAGAGGACTAATTTGAGATTATTAGCCAAGGAAGCCACCTTTAGAAGAGCTTTCAAGTCTTCAGTTTCCTGACCAGGAGATTTCTGTTAAAAATGGTGGCATTATAATGTAGGAGAAGGAGTAACATCCATTTGAATGGCTGTGCCCTATACTAGGACCTGAGTTCTTATTTCCCCAAAGAGGTGCAGCATGATTCCAAGAGAAGAGTGTCTTGGTTTGAATTCCCCACAAAGCAGGCATTAAGATAAATAGTATACCTGGGAGGTGATTTTGGCAAGCACTGTGAGGGAGCAGGAAAATCAGCAAGGGAAAAAGAAACAATACATGTACTTTAGTGGAGTTGATCCTGTCCTAGTTGGATCTCATGCCTCAGAATTTTGCACAAAGTAATTTTGCTGAAGTCTCGTAGCAGTTCTGGTGTTTAAATAGAAACAATAGTTGGCTGCATTCTCAGAGTCGGCATTGACTCCTCCCTACTCATGCCCTACCTTGTTGACTTAGCTATTCCCCATCCCCATTATTCCTGCTCTTCCTATCTCACTTCTGATCAGAATCCCTGAGTTTGAGCCTGATTCAACTAGCTGACATGTGACTGTGGTACAGGACACTGCTGTTCATTCTCAGGTCATTCTGAATAACAATAGATCATTAGAAAGTCAATAGATGATTGGATTTAAGTCAGTCTACTCTAGATCCAAGGTGGTTGAGATAGGAGTTGCAGATTATATTAGCCCTTTCATTAGGAATGCATCTTAAATTGCCTAGGTATGAAATAGGCATTGAGGCTTCCAATAATAGGACTTTTTTAACTGCCAGGCACCTGCTCTAACTATTCTAATCATTGAAACTGATAACATTTCTTCCATATACAATCCATGCTATATGATGTGTGCACAGTCCCTTGTTCTCTGAATGAGCTGTTCCTCACAACCCCTGATGCAGTGCCTCGTATTCTGTAGTCAGAAGCCACTCAATAAATATTGTGGACTGACTCTGAAAATTCCAAGAAAAAGATAATGTTAGATAAAGCAGGCAAATATTGGCTGTAAGTGCTGCCCAAATGAGTCAGTTGATTCAGCAAGTCATTATTTATGCTGCTGGCTTATATGGCCATCCTAGTTCAAAATATTATCAATCCAAATTGGAAATCCCACCCTTGTAGGAAGCAATTTGTCTCTTAACAAACCATGCCTGTGTTTTTATGAAGTGTTAAGAACAAGCAATAAAGTTCTTCAGTGACAAAAGACTAAGGAAGCATAGATACCACAAACCCAAATACAATTTCAGTTCGTCAAGTCACTTCAACACATCACTACACATTGAGCAAAATATTTAAGACCACAGGCGAGAGTGATTCAGAACCCGGTTTGGAAAAAAGAAATTATAGCAAGTGAAACTCTCCTAGGATACTGAGATTCTTATTGTTTTTACAACAAATCTTGTCAGAAGCTTCAGGAAGAAAATAAAACTTTCAGTAACTCTCACAGGATTATCCGCACTCTTTTAGTATTCTAGATAGCCGAGAATGTTACATTGCACAATGCTTCAAATTATTTTGAAAGTTTTTCTTTATTTTCTTAATTAAATTTTTAAAGTACTTTTTTTGTTTAGTTTTTTTTTTTTTTTTTTTTTTTTTTTAAAATTTTTAAAATATTTTTTTTTTTTTTTTTTTTTTTAAATTTTTAAAATACTTTTTTTTTTTTTTTTTTTTTTTAAATTTTTAAAATACTTTTTTTTTTTTTTTTTTTTTTTAAATTTTTAAAATACTTTTTTTTTTTTTTTTTTTTTTTAAATTTTTAAAATACTTTTTTTTTTTTTTTTTTTTTTTAAATTTTTAAAATACTTTTTTTTTTTTTTTTTTTTTTTAAATTTTTAAAATACTTTTTTTTTTTTTTTTTTTTTTTGTAAGACAGATTTGAGTAGGGTATAAACCCACAGGCAGGAAGAGTAGCTTTATCTGATTAGATGTGATCATTTCACATGCCACCTTTGAGGCATTTGTTTTGGCTGATCAACTCAGCACATACACCCTGACATATCAGATCAAGACACCAGGTCAGGTGCTATGAAAGAGCTAAAGGATGGAGTTCACATCCTCAAAGAACTCACAAACTAGCAGAGATATAAAGTCATGTTCATAGGAAAAGATTGGGTGGGTGTATCATAAAAAGCTCATGGAAAAGATAATGTTTGAGGCAATCTCTAAAGACTAGGCCGAGTTGGGGACAAAGACACAGACTCAGGTGATAATGGGGTGCTGAGGGAGCACCATTTGTTTATATCCACATGAACTCATGGACATTTATGTGTACTTTGGGTTACAGTCCAATACTACACTATTTTATTGTTCACATTGTCCCCCCCTTGACAGGCGAAATAATCAAACACTAGTTGGACAAGTTGTAATAATTTGAAAGGAAGACTCAAAAGTTCAGAGGAGGGGAGTAACATAATTAATTCTATACTGGTTGTATATATGAGAGATCTTTTTAAAAAAACTTTAAAGCTCCTTAGTTGCACACTAGTCAGTCTCCAAAATTCATTATCTAGAAGACCCCAAGTTATATGAAAGAAGAATTTCTGGATTCTGAAGACATAAAGATAAATCTAAGAACCCAACCTGTGGTTATTTCCAAGGAAATCTTCAGGCATGCCTCCATCCCCTGCCCTTAGTCCCAAAGATCCCTTGCGCATGGTAAATACTGGAAAGATAGATAAGTGACTGTGGAAGGAAGGAAGGAAGGAAAGAAGAGAGAAAGGGAGGGAGGAACAGAACCTACCTCATACGTGTGATTTCAATGATATTTCACTCATACTAACTTATTTTATTCCCACAACAACTTTTTAAGGAAGGTAAGAGACTTACTCTGAAGATCATTTAAAAGGACCTGGGCTAGGTGACATGTCTAAATGACATAGTTATTAAATGATACCATCAAGTCTACACTATAATTTTTTCCTCATTGCTTTTCCCATCACACCAAAGTGCATCTCTGTGGTTCTGTAGGTTACATCTACTTATATGACATCGAGTTCCAAATCCATTACTTAAACCCAGGCCTTTTCTCCAATCACAGGCCTATAAATTTAGCTCCTGGCTGAAGGTCTCCCTCTAGATGCTCAATAGACAAGTCAAACCCGCCAAGTTCACCACATAACTCACTGTCTATCTAATAAACTTAACCTTCTCCTGCCTGTTTTACAATGAATTATTTAAAACAGAACCATATACATTATCATCTATTTGTCCCTCTCCTTAATCTACCACATCTAATCAATCACCAAGCCCTCCTTTCTTAATATTTCTTCATTTCTAGTGCCAGTGCCTTACTTCTAACCTGCTTGCTGGTCTATTATGATAATAATATGGGACTCCCAAACCCATCCTATGTTATTTGACTCCCTGATCTCTTTCATTGTTAGAAAACAGAAATATAGCACATAATTGGTATACAAATATCAAATCAAACTACTTCGTATCTTATTTTCATGTTACATTTGCTATATTACCAGGGATTTTTGTTGATTTTTTTAATACTTTAAAAAATTGAACCCATAAATGAAGAATTATTTTTCTCACTAACATTTAGTAAATTAAATTCAGTCTCTAGGAAAAAGTGTAGTGTGAGATTATTTCCTAAAATATTCTGCTCAAAATGCATATTATGAGCAAAATAAATTGTGCAAAGCCATCTAACTAAAGCATTACATCAAGGAAGAATGCATATTTATTTCTGAGGTTTTACATCCATTTTGTTGTTGGTTCCTATGAAGAATTCTGTTATGACCTGGTTTATAAAACATGACATTTTTATTTTTTAGAACTACGAAATTGTGTTTTGCCACATATTTTGTATTTCTATCACTTTTCTATAATGAGCTAGTCAAAATGGAACTGTTAAAATATAACTCACTTGTCTCATCTATAAATAAGTAAACATATGTATGTATATATATGTAGTTTTGCCACATATTTTGTATTTCTATCACTTTTCTATAATGAGCTAGTCAAAATGGAACTGCTAAAATATAACTCACTTGTCTCATCTATAAATAATTAAACATATGTATGTATATATATGTATTTTTTTCTTATAGTTCTTAAAAGATGAAAAAAAGAGAGAAAAAGTATGAAAGAGGCATTTAATTCACAAAACAGAGTACTGAAATAAAATAGACTAATTTTTTTTATGCATGAAAAAAGACTTAATTTTAAATTAGGCGTAAATACTACATTTCAGCATTCACTACGCCCATGGACAGATGTGCACATAAACCCACACTAGATACAAATGCAAATCCTGTTCAGATCTGTAACCCTTATAACTGCGAATCACATACACATTGTGTATCCGAGCAACCAGGCTACTTCACGTGCCACAGTAAATCATAGCAGCCAATTTAAGTTGCTCAGTATCCATTTGAACTTCTCAGTTCTTTCATCAAAAGCTTCTTTTCTCCTTTTTTTTCCCACTTTCATCATGTTCTGTTTTGTACTCATTTTATCCATATATTAACCTAAAAAACTAAAGGATATGTTCAGATAAATACCTTATTCGTATCCAAGCCAAATGGGTATGGAGAAACAAGGAGAAGAAGGGGAAAGGGCTCCAGAATCTCCAGTGTCCCTATGCCAATCTCTGCCTATGATCCAGCCACAATGGCCTTAGAACATTTTCTCATGCCCCAAGCTCTTGCCATCCTAAGGTTTTTCTTCATGATGTTTCCTGTCTTTAGAGGATTCCTTCCTGCCACTGGCCTAGGTAGCTCTTTTCTTTCCTTCAGTTCTCAAAGTAATATTCCTTTCTCAGCTAGGCCTTCCCTACCCCCTAGCGTATAGCAGGTCCCCCGTTATTTTCCTTTACGGCATCCTCTGTTCTCATCAGAAAATTCACCAGAGTTAGTCAGTGCAGATGTATTTGTGGATTTGCAAGTGTAATGCTTTCTCTTACAATAGACAACAGCTTTCACACAGGAGGGCCCTCTGTTTTTTACCACTGTTATGCAGTGCTCATCATAATACCCTGTATACGGTAGATGCACAATAAATATTTAAAGAAGGGAAGAAGGAAGAAGGGAAGGGAGGGAGAAAGGAGGAAAAGTGATGAAAACTAAAGAAAAGAAAAAACGGACAAAAAAAGCAGGTGGTAATTTGTAAAAGGAAAGGAAGGGTAAGAAAAGAAAAATCAGAAAACAGAGAAAAGATAGAGACAAAGAAAAAAGTATAAATTGAGAGAGACAAATAAAAAGAAAGAGTGAAACAAAAACAAAACGATCTCTGATGACAGTGCAGCCAATCCAGCATTTTTTCATGAATATCAAATAGAAAACGAAACTGAAACAGAATTATGACTGTCACCCATGAAAAATTATCATGCTGATGTCTTCTTGTAATACACGCATTGGTTTATGGACTCAAATTCCTTGAGTCAGCACCACAAATCTGACTAATGTTCTTTAGAGCAGCATGTGCCCTTTAGGGTTCTGATTTAGCTGACAGATGTGTAAAGCCCATTGTAGCCAGTTACCTCGCTATTGATTACACCTCTGTGAGGCTCACAGACTCATGTTTTTGCAGCTAAGGTCAGCATTACCTTAAACCTTCTACTCTGAGGCTGAGCTGTCTGTATTAGAGGGCATGACACAAATTCAGGTTATGCCTTTGGCTGCTTACACCTGATAATGCTTGTGTTTGTGTAGATGAATATGGAAGATATTGATCTAAATTCTCTGCTGGGAATGAATGTGTGTCAGTGAATTTTGGTTTAAGGCCAAAGCCTGGTGCCATTTCTCTCTTGTATATGAGCAAAGCCAGGGCTTGAAGTTGTCAGAGGACATTCCTAAGTGAATTTTTTTTTTTTTTTTTTTTTTTTTCTT
>NW_007735363.1:29723-37095 GCF_000696425.1 Galeopterus variegatus | reverse complement strand
TTTTTGTCTTTTTTCCGTGTCCGGCAACGGATTGCAACCCTCAGTGTTGCCCCCGTACCGGGCCGGGGACCGGCAACGGGATTGCAACCCTCAGCGTCGCCCCCATGCCTCGCTCAGCCAGTGAGCGGGAACCGGTCTGTATGTGGGATCTGAACCCTCGGGCGGGAGCGCCGCCACGCTTCCCAAGCGGCGCACTATCCAGTGCGCCACCGGGCCGGCCCCCCTAAGTGAATTTAAGCAGAAAATATACAGTGGTCAATGAAGCCTTCCCTGAAAGCCTAGTTTAAAATTGCAAACTGGCCCTTTCTGCCACATTCCCAATCCCCCTTAACCTGTTCTACATTTTTGCACTTAGCACCTCCTAACAAATCTCATGGTTCATGTCATCTATTATTTGCTTCTCCTCCCATTGGAATGTAAGTAAATGAGGTCTGGGATATTATCTATTTTTTTCACTAATGTATTCCAGGAATCTAGAACAGTGCCTGTCACGTAATAGGCACTTGATTCATATTTTGTTAAATGATGAATCCATGAATGAATGAATGAGTGAAGATTGGCATTCTGTTGTGGGGGGTAAAGAGGCAGGTACAAAGATACAAACATTGAGGTCTTTACCTTTGAAGAGCTTATGGTTTAGTTGAGAAAATAAACATACACAGAAGAAATTGGACAGTAACTCCTATTAGGTAACAAATATTAATAAATATCATTATATACATTAATAAATGCAATTGAACCATAAGGAAGGAAGGCAGCTTACTACAGCAGGAATAACACTAGACTTGGAAACTTGAGGTTGAATCTTGGCTATACTCCTCAGCGACTCTATTGCCTCAGATATGTCACTTAAACTCTAAGTATCAGATCCCTTGTTAGTACAAATGAATAATAATGGCTTCCTCATAGGATTCTTGTGAGGATGAAGTGAGATAACAAATGTGGAAGTAACTGGCTAATAATATTTACTCAATAAATGTCTATTGAATGAATAAACTTTCTCATTTACAAATAAGAACAGGCAAGCAGAGTGGTTAGTTTATTTGCCCAAGGTCATCCAGTTAACGTCAGATTAGGAATCCCAAAACTCCTGATTCTCAGCCCAGTGTTACTGAAAATAGAACATAGTGCCTACCCTGCCTCTTGACTTTTTTCTTATGAGCAATTCTGTTTTTTTCACACATAACAGAAATTTATTATTTGTTCTAGAAAAGGAGCATCATTTCCCTGAAACGCCCTCATTAGGCTCCAAGATGTCTAAGCTCTGTCTCCCTTTAATCGGTTTACTTGTGAAGGAGCAATTTGCTTTACGACCTCTTTGCAGAGTCTGAAGGGTTTATGACCATGTGGTGTCAACAAGGAGCTTTGAGATGCTTTCAGTTCCATTTACTAGCTTCAGAGTCTTCAAATTGTAGGAGCCTATCTGTTCTGGAAATACTAGAGTTTGAACATTAGATCTGAACACCCCTCATGCTTTTAAACTTACTGTCAAATGGAACAATCACATCTCATGGTCTGTTCCACAACCAAGCCAACATCCTCTAAGACCATATGATCAGTACCAATATGATGACTTTTTACTGATAACACATCAACTTGTCTTTTCACAATGCTTCAAATAGGCTAAGTGGGTCTGCTGGGGTCAGTCATAACCTTTTTGTGAGTGGAAATAAAGATTTCCAGGGAGCTGACAAACACATTGGCTCAACTCTAGAAACCTGGAATACTGAATCTATGATCATGGAAAAAGCATGCTATTTCATTATTTCCAAATGCATATATTGAGGCAGATATAAATAAGTCAGTGGGTAGCTAAAGGCTCAGAGGCCTCAAACCTAGTCATCATGTAACCGTATAGCACCACACATGAATCCTAAATTATGCAATAGAATCCCTCCAAAATGCTGAGGGGCAGGGCAGGAGATATATAAAGATAACTAAAGCAAAAACGCACTCTCACTAGCTCGAGTACAAAAAGGTATAGTTTTTGTGGAGATGACCCTGTATTGGTCATTTAAGAGCAGGATATGAAATGGAGCCAAGAGCAACACTCTCAGTTTCTCAGATGCTACACTCACCCTTGTCCCTGCCATAATCATTGAAACTGTTTCATTTTCCTCCCTCTGATAATCAGTCAAGTTTCTTGGGAGTTTTTTGTTTTGTTTTATTTTTTTTTCTTTACTTATCCACAATTACATAACCTTTCAGGTCAAATTCCCACTCTTCACCAACCCAATCTTTTGGTGTCTCAATTTCCATAATATTAAACAGTGAGAGAAGAATCTCACTGGTCTCGCCAATCTTTTCTAACCAGGCCATTTACAAATAAGAAATAGCAAACCTTGGAGGCAATGGGGTCATATGGGCAGCAGGGCTCATAGTGGAAGAGAGTTCTGCAGAAATTTGGAGTTGAGAAATGATAAATAGATCCCTCACATGTGAGAAAAATACTTCGTTATGAATTTTGGAATTAATCTCCCTCTCTCCATCATAACTACCTTATTTCAGCTGAAGCTACTGTATTCAGTCACCTTTATCACTATGTTACCTCTTAACTGGTCTCTTTATATCCAGATTCTCTTCTTTTTTTAATTTATTTTTTAATTGAAATGTATTGACTGAATATTTATGGGGTACAGGATTATATTTGGAAAAATGTATACAATATGTAGTGATCAAATCAGAGTAGTTAGCAAAGTCATCATGGCTGGTGATGAGAACATTTGTTTTGTTTGATGAAAACACTTAAGCTCTTCTAGCCATTTGAGAACACACAGTAAATTATTGTTAATTATTATTAATTATTGCTAAAAATAGATGCCTATATCTACTGTATACCACTAGAACTTATATTTCCCTTCTAGCTATAATTTCGTGTTCATTAAGCAACAATTCACTATCCTCCCTCCCCTGCCTCTAGTAACCACAGTTCTACTCTCTAATTCTAAAAGTTTATCTTTTTTTTTTTTCTAGCTCCCACATATGAGTGAAAACATTCAGCATTTATCTTTCTCTGCCTGACTTATTCACTTAACAAAATGTCTTTTAGGCTCATCCATGTTCCCACAAATGACAGGATTTTATTCTTTTTTATAGATGAGTAGAAGTCCATTGTAAATATATACTACTTTTTCTTTATCCATTCATCTGTCGATGGACACCTAGATTGATTCCATATCTTGACGATTGTGAATAATGCTGCAATAAACATGGGGGTGCAGATATCTCTTAGGAATGCTAATTTCCTTTACTTTGGATAAATACCCAGTAGTAGGATTGCTGGATAATATGGTATTTCCATTTCTAGTTTTTTGAGGAATCTCCATACAGTTTTCCATAATGGCTGTACTAATTTATATTCCCACCAACAGTGTATAAGAGTTCCCTTTTCTCTACATCCTCACCAGCACTTTTTATTTTCTGTCTTGTTGATAATAGCTGTTCTAGCTGGGGTGCAATGATATCTCATGGTGGTTTTGATTTGTATTTCCCTGATGTCTAGTGATGTTGACCATTTCTTCATACACCTGTTGGCCATTTATATGTCTTCTTTTGAGAAATATCTATTCAGGTCATTTGCCCATTTATTAATTGGATTATTTGCTTTTTTTTAACCATTGAACTATTTAAGTTCCTTGTATGTTCTGGATATGACTCCCTTGTGGGATAAGTACTTTGAAAATACTTTCTCTCATTCTGATGGTTGCCTCTTCATTGTGTTGTTTCTTTTTCTGTGCAGAAGATTTTTAGTTTGATGTAATACTGTCTGTCTATTATTGCTTTAGTTGTCTGTGCTTTAGAAGTTTCTCCATAACATTTTTGCCCAGACCAATGTCTTAGAGTGTTTCCTCCCCCTATATTTTCTGTTTAGGAGCTTTATAGCTTCAGGTCTTACATTTAAGTCTTTAATACATTCCAGGTTGATTTTGGTCAATGGTGAGAGATAGAGGTCTACTTTCACCCTTCTGCATGTGGATATCCAGTTTTCCCAGCACCATTTATTGAAGAGGCTGTCCTTCCCCAATGTGTGTTCTCAGTGTCTTTGACAACAATCACTTGGCTGTAAACATGTGGATTTATTTCTGGATTCTCTGTTCTGTCCCATTGGTCCATGTCTCTTATTTATACCAGTACACTGCTGTTTTGGTTCTTGTAGCTTTGTAGTATATTTTGAAGTCAGGTAGTGTAATACCGGATTTATTTCTGGATTCTCTGTTCTGTCCCATTGGTCCATGTCTCTTATTTATACCAGTACCCTGCTGTTTTGGTTCTTGTAGCTTTGTAGTATATTTTGAAGTCAGGTAGTGTAATGCTTCTGGCTTTATTCTTTTTGCTCAGGATCTCTTTGGCTATTCTTAGTCTTTTGTGGTTCCATATGAATTTTAGGATTTTTTTTCTATTTCTATGAATAATGTCATAGGTATTTTGATGGGAATTGCACTGAATCTGTAGATCACTTTGGGCAATACAGTCATTTTGACAATATTAATTCTTCCAATCCATAATCATGGAATGTCTTACCATTTTGTGTGTGTATATCCTCTTTAATTTCTTTCATCCCTATGATTTTAATTTCATAGTGTTTTGTAGTTTTCATTGTAGAGATCTTTCACCTCCTTGGTTAAACTTATTCCTAGGTATTTTATTTATTTATATATTTTTTGGTAGCTATTGTAAATGGGGTTGTTTTCTTGATTTCTTTTTCCACTAGTTCTTTTACTGGCAATCCCCCAGGCACATGTGTTTTGATTATAATTCTGAAATGGGGCCAAGACTTTCACATTTTTGGAAAACCTCTCTCAGGAAACTTTAAGAGCCACTGTTGCAGATGGTCTTGAAGGTCTTTCAATTCCAGTATGCCAGATTCCCACCCAGGAGTTAGTTTGAAGGGCAGAAGGAACCAGAGGGGTTGCAGGAATATAAGACCCTCATATGGTGATCCAGTTTGTAGAAATGTTATTCATTTTTGTATGTTGATTTTGTATACTGCCACTTTACTGATTTCAATTATCGGTTCCAATAGTTTTTTTTGGTGGTCTTTAGGTTTTTCTATACATAACATAATGTCATCTGCAAACAAGGACAATTTGACTTCCTCTTTTCTGATTTGGATGCTCTTTATTTCTTTCTCTGTTTGCTCTGGCTAGAACTTCCAGTAACATGTTAAATAGGAGTGGTGAGAGTGTGCATCCTTGTCTTCTTCCTGTTCCCAGAGGAAAAGCTTCTTCTTTTTTTTTTTTTTTCAGAGGAAAAGCTTTCAACTTTTCCCCATTCAGGATGATGTTAGCTATAGGCTTGTCATTTATGGCCTTTATTGTGTTGAGATACCTGATTTGTTGAGAATTTTTATCATGAAGCAATATTAGATTTTATCAAAAAGCTTTTTCTGCATCTATTGAGATGATCATATGGTTTTCGTCCTTCATTCTGTTGATGTGGTGCATCTCGTTCATTGATTTGCATATGTTAAACCATGCTTGCATTTCTGTGATAAATCCCACTTGATCATGGTGTATAATCTTTTTGATGTGCTGTTGGATTCAGTTTGCTAGTATTTTGTTGAGAAATTTTTCATCTATGTTCATCAGGTATAGTGGCCTGTAATTTTCTTTTGGTCGTGTCTTTGTCTGATTTTGGTATCAGGGTGATGCTGGCCTCATAGAATGAGTTTGGGAGAATATCCTCCATTTTATTTTTTTTTAAATAGTTTGAGAAGAATTGGTAATAATTCTTTAAAAGTTTGGTATAATTCAGCAGTGAAGTTGTCTGGTCCTGAGCTTTTCTTTCCTGGAAGACTACTGATTACTGCTTCAATCTCAATGCTCATTATTGGTCTGTTCAGGTTTTCTACTTCTTGATTCAATCTTGGTAGGTTGTATGTGTCCAGATATTTATCCATTTCCTCCAGATTTTCCAATTCATTGATGCACAGTTGTTCATAATAGTCTCTAGTAATTCTCTGTATTTCTGTGGCATTGGTTGTAATTTTGTTGGCTTTTGTAATGATAAGATAAAATTTCTTTCTGTTATTTGTATATCTGCTCTACCAGTGAGTTTTAATTTTTTGTTTTTTTCATGATAATAGTTATTATTATTTTGCTTTCCGATATAGAACTCTCTTAAAGATTTCTCGTAGGGCTAGTCTTGTGGTAGTGAATTCCCACAGTTTTTGTTTGCATCGGAAAGACTATTTCTCCTTCATTTCTGGTGGCTGGCTGGTACAGGGATCAAACCCTAGACCTACTACTCTGGAGTCTTAAAGATTTCTCGTAGGGCTAGTCTTGTGGTAGTGAATTCCCACAGTTTTTGTTTGCATGGGAAAGACTATTTCTCCTTCATTTCTGGTGGCTGGCTGGTACAGGGATCAAACCCTAGACCTACTACTCTGGAGTAGGTTTTGAAAAGAAAGACTCTTGCCTGTAGATGTGTTGCATAGTGTCAGTGGGGCAGGGTGTTTTAGATTTGGTTCCAGGTGAGTGCAGTAGTGTAGTGTCTATGTAATTTCTTTGACTGTATTCAATGTGGGAATTGCCTGTGAGTGCCTCTGTGGCTTAGGCACTATGATGCTTGGCAGCTCCTTGTTGGATTGGGTAACACTGGGCTGGGTCACAGGGGTCATGGAAGAGGTTTTGAGCTCTTGAGGGAAGCATTTAGGTGATTTGCTGCTCTTCAGCTGTACTGGGTGACCCTGGACAGACTTGCTGCTGCTCCAGCCAGGATCCTGTGCCCCTAATAGAGGTACCGAGGTGCTCTGAAGCTCCTCAGCTTAAATGGGTGACCCTGACTGAGATTGCTAGAGTCAGGATGTTGGAATTTGGGGAGACAATGAGGTGCTCGACCTCTCCTCAGCTTTGGGTAGAATCTCTGGGGTTTCTGGCTGGGTTCTACAATCCAAAAGAGGCACTGGGGCACTCTGCAGATCTTCAGCTGAAGTGGGAGATACCAGGTGAAGTCCTTGGGGCCATGAGCTGGACTCTGTGCCCCCAAGAGAGATGCTGGGTCTCTCTGCAGCTTCTCAGCTGAAGTTGGCTACTCTGGGCAAGGTTGCCGGGGTTGTGAGCAAGACCCAGCACCCCAAAGAGAGATGCCAGAATGATGCGAGAGACACAGCTTAATCTTTGAAGTGGGCTTCTCTGGGTGAGGTTGTTGAAGTAATGGGTAGAGCCCTGCACCCTCAAGAGAGATACTGAACTGCTCTGCAGCACCACGGGTTGGAGTGGGCCACACTGGGCATGGTAATTGCAGGTGTGAGTAGGACCTTGAACCCTCAAGAAGAACACTGGGTCTCTCTGAAGCTCCTCAGCTGGAGTGAGCCACTCTGGGTAATGTTGTTGGGGGAAGTGGGTGGGACCCTGCACTCCCAAGAGAGATG
>NW_007735363.1:17833-29441 GCF_000696425.1 Galeopterus variegatus | reverse complement strand
CACTCCCAAGAGAGATGCTAGGGCACTCTGCAGCTGCTCAACTAGAGTGGGCCTCTCTGGACGAGGCCACTGTGGTCGTGGGTGGGCTTTAGTGGCCCCAAAAGAGAGATGTTGGGTTGCTATGCAGCTTGTCAGTTGAAGTGGGCCACTCTAGATACAGTTGCCTTGTCATAAACAGGCCCTCATGTCCCCAAGAGAGATGCAGCTTCTCAGCTGGAGTGGCCTGTACCATGTAAGGTCACTGGGATTGTGGGAAGGCTCCTGTGCCCCCAAGAGAGATGCTGGGTCAGTGTTTAGCTCCCCATCTGGGGCTGGTGGCCCTGGGCATTCTCTCTGGAGCTACAGAAGGGGCTCTGTGCCCTCAAGAGAAGTGTGTCAGTGTTCCACAGTTTCCCAACTGGAGTCCATGGCTCTGGGCAGGTTTGCTGGAACTGTGGTGGAACTCTGTGCCCCTGGGTGACGTGCATGGCACTCCACTGAAGAGAGCAGGGCCATTGGCAATAGCTGATGGTCCCAATTGGTCAGCTCTCTGGCTCCAGAAAGTGCACATACTGGCTCCCTCTGATCTGGGTATGGCCTCAGCACTGCACTGGACTGCCTTTTTCCAAGCTGCAGGATGCAACAGGGGCATGGGTGCTGGAAAACCAGTGTGATGAGGGAGCCTTAGTGCTATGGAGATGTGAGGGCTATGAGCACTTGGTTGTTGGTTCTGATCCCCAAATAGTGATGTGCTGTGGCAGCCTGGGATCCTGGGGGGCTGGGGAGCCTCAGCATGAACTCCCTCCCTAGATTAGTACAGACTCCCTCCCTAGAATAATATGGGCTCCTGGAATCTCCCTACATTGGATTCATGTCCTACAATGGATGTGCAGTTCCTTTGTAGCTTAGATTGCAGGTATCTGCTGTGCAACTCTTGCTTAACTTTCCTCTGCAGGCAGAAGTTCCTCCTGGGTCTTTGCTGCTCCTGACTGGGGGATGGGGTGGTGGAGGCCGGGTATTTCCTTCCATTCTCTATGTGACCATCCTGAGTTTCCATGCTCCTTTGATGTGCTCCAACCCTCTCTTCAGTTATTTTCGTCCAAGTATAGCTGTGTATTCATTGTTGTGTCTGTCTTTGTGAGAGAGATGAATGGTGGAGTCTTCTAGTTGGCCATCTTGCTCTGCCTTCCTCTCCAGATTCTGCTCTTCTAACTACTTCCCAGCTGCAACTGAGATGATTTTACTATGTCATTCCCCTGCTCAAAACTCTAAAATGGCTCTCTGTTTGATCCTTAGAGGAAGACAAAGTTCAAATTCTTTAATGTGCCTCATCTGGCCCATTGTCACATCTTCATACCTCTTTGCTCCTTGCCCTCCCTCCAAACCACTCACTGTGCCATGGCATAGACAAACTACTGTGGTTTCTGAAACACACCAGACTCTGCTACAGTCTCCAAGGCTCTGCATATTCTGTTGCTTCTACCTGGTATACTGTCCTCCTTCCTTATACCTGTCTAGTTATATTTGTCCTTTAAAATTCAATATAGATACAAATTTCTCAAAGAAGCCTTTCTTAATCTCCCATATGCTATAACAGGCACACTAGGTGTATTCCTAGTCTAGCACATATTGTAGTCTATGGCCATGGGCTGTTTACTCTCTTATTCCCACCACCCCCACCAGAACATCATCACCCAGGAGGCAGAGCCATTGAGGAATGCACTGTATCCTCATCCCACCATAGACCCTGGCACATAGTAATTGCTCAATAAATATTTCTTGAATGAATGAAGGAGAAGAAAAAGGCACCTCAGAGAACTCTACAATCACTTTCTAGTTCTAGCCTTTTCCTGTCAGATGCTCATTCAGCCAATGCTTGACAACCTCCATCTTCTTTCTGCCTCACATTGACAAGGTAAAGCAATCCAAAGAGGTTACAAAGCATAGTCTCCATAGCTTCAAAATCCGCACTCCTCAGAAAATGTCAGCATAACCCATATGCTTTTCCCCAAAATATACTTAAATGATTGCAAAACATATTACTTCTCCTCTCTGCTGATATGCACCCTTAGGCTTGTCCCATAGCACCACATTGATTGAAGGTACTTGGAATTGGTCTGCTGACAGGTATTAAGATACACACATTGTCAGTGGCATGTCACTGAGCCTAAGTCCCCACTGTCCCTCTAACAAAAAACAGAAAATTAAAGTCCTAAACTGCAAATATAACCTTAGCCTTCTAAAGAAATTGCACACCAACACATGTGCAACCCTCATAAGGTCATGTCCTGAAAAACCCAGCCCTGCTCAGACTAGGAAAGAAATGTGCTACCTCATGGCATTTAAAAAATCAGCTTTTTTCCTTTGTATCTGGCTAATGGAGCTGCTAATAGATTTTTACTATGTTTGCTTGTACCTATCATTTGGGAAACATCTGGTAGAACCCACTTTGACTTACAAATGGGGTTTTCCTACAACTGCAAGTCCACAGGTTACCCATCTAGAACATGCCTAATACACTGGAACCTGTTTGCAGGACAGGCATGTCTTATTAAGCGTTTGGCAAGAAGACAAAAAGCTGTTTAACTTTTCAGCTGCCCAGAAACACAACCTAATTAATATGAGTGGATGTTTAGTAGTTTATGAAACAAGGTTCTAACCAGATTTTAAATCTATTGTCTCTCATGGTTGTGCCCAGGAGTGCCTGAAAAGTGGTCACTTAGCTCTTAGCTCACATTAGCTTGTCACAGGCCCTTGGCCAGTTTTTATGCATGATTTTATGGTCACAGACAGCAGCCCATCAGCAGAAGCAATTTGTGTGAACTGAGTATTTAAATTTTGTCCATATTAAAATTAGAGTAAGAATTCTATTTAATTTTTAAGCTGAAGCTTTCAACTAGTAGATTTTTCTTTTTACTTCTTTCAAAAGTTTGAATTAAATCTCTTTTGTACAAAAACCTACACTCTCCTCATTGGGTGACATTTCACTAAATTCTGATAAGAGCAGCTTTTCCTGAAATGAACATCTCTGACTCAGTGATTCTCTGTATATCTCAGGACCAGTTTTCATTTGTACAGAGCACATGCTGTAAATGATGGTGTAGCGGCTACCTGGCTTGCCCATGGCAGCTGGTACTTTGTCTGAGGCAAAAATAGCAACAACTGGGACATTGTCTTCCCAAAGAAGAGGGCTTTGTCCAGGGCGAATGACCACATTTGTTTTGTCTATTTATTAGCTTCAATATTCCTAAACTAATACGAGACTTTGTTATGGTGATGAGCCTCTGCAAAAACAATGAATCTAAACAGAAAGCTACTTACAAACAAAAATGAGAAAGATAAAGAAATACAATGTATTAATTTTGTTTAGATGCAGAAGAGTATGTTTTCTTTTCTCAGACCATCCAGCTAATGTGTAGTTTTAAGATTAAAGGGGTATAATCGAGTTTGTGTTTAAGTAACCTGACCACATTCTCCAGGCGTCTTTGTATTACTCAGATCCATGTTTTACAATTTTAGCCCTGCCCATAGAATATCACATTTTTATCAGTTTAACCTACTTTGTGTATTTGTATCTTAGCAAATGAATACACTTATCCCAGTTCTTTCCAAAAACAAGTACCAAGTTAGTCCAAAGTACAATTTGCCATTAAACCTTTGGAAGAAGGCTTCACGTTCCCCATGTATTCTCACTTCCAATCATTTCCTAATTCTCTACAATCTTCCTTCACTTTCACTATTCTACTGGATTTATTTTCTCAAAAATAAACCTATAATCTCCTGATGACCATTTTATAGACCTTTTCTTCTAAGCTCAGCACAGGCAACTGTCATTTTATTTTTGAAACACTCCACCTTTTTAGCCTCTAACCTTTCTTTTCTTTATCTTTGTCACCGCTCTTTCTCTATCTTCATAAACTTCTTACTATTCTTGACCCAGGACTGATTACCTTGAGCTCATTTTTTAGCTCTGACATTTTTGTCTTTTCTGTCACTCTTTTTCCTCCACATTGTCTAGAAATTGAGGCCGTTTATGTACAACTACTTAGATTCATGTTGCTCATAAGAATCTCCATGAGGTAGCCCATGATGGTAAGCATTTGCCCATGAGAAGAGCAAAGGAATGGTTGTAAACAGTAGCATTCAGGTAGAAATTACTCAAAGGCATGTTGCTCATAAGAATCTCCATGAGGTAGCCCATGATGGTAAGCATTCGCCCATGAGAAGAGCAAAGGAATGGTTGTAAACAGTAGCATTCAGGTAGAAATTACTCAAAGGAAGTGTGAAGAAGAGATTCTTGGCCTTCAACACTTTTTTTGTCTCTTTTTTTTAAATACCTAGTGGGTAATGGTAATGGTTTTCATGGTCCCATGCTGTATTCCTAGTGGTTATAAAAAGATATGTATGCATGAAGCTACAATGGGAGACTTTATCCACACAAGACCCATAACTTTTAACCACTGAGTGAAAAAAAAGTGACCATAAAAATGTCATTCCAAAAATCTTCTAGAACTTTCAGTGATGTTTTTGTGCCAACTAGAGAATCACCATGGACAAATACTGATTGGCTTTCACTGCCAGTGATTGCCAAGCACATCATGAGTGCACACCGGAACTATCAGCCTGAATACCTCTACATCACTATTTCCTTCCAACCTCTTATTTGAGAATTTAGGAACATAAAACTTTACAAAATAAAGTCAGCCCTCACAGAAGCAGATCAATTAAGTACACCTGTGGTTAGTTTTTCCACTTGACTATTGTTTTTAAAGACTATAACAATCCTCTAGTGTTTTTTCACTTGATCCTTCTATAGATTTTGTATTGTAGAATGGCTACACAGTATATGAAATTTAATCAAGTACCTAGTTTTTGTGTCATTAAACAGAAATCTGGACATCTGCTTTGTCAGTGACCCTTGACCAACCCTGGATCACTGTAGTCAGGTGTATAAAAAGGTTAAGGAATTTATCTCAGAAGCTAAGTAGCTATGGGTATTCCAGCTCCATTCTTTGCTTCTTGGACATCATCCCCAGTTCCTCTCCCATTGAAAATTGGGAGAATCTTCTTCTAAATTTTTTTATGTCTCTTTCCCATAAGTCAAAAATCTAATTTTGACTGCGTGGCATATGAGCATATGTTTATCTGGTTGATAAATAGAATGTCTTAGCTTGTCTGATCTACACTTTTTAACTTTAGTTTGAAATATTTGTAACTTGATTTTCAAGAGTACATTCCCAAAGGTGAACCTAGACTGTTGTTTTCGGAATCAGTGGTGCTAATTTATCTGATATATTTTACAAGAACAACAAGTCCCCTAAATTTCTACAGGGAGTCCCTCTGGGGAGTTAACCTACTTTGTCTCTCTACATCTGCTCCTGAAGTGCCTTGCTGTATTAGTCAGAGTTCTCCAAAGAAAGAAAACCATTAAGATATACATATGTGTGTGTATACACACACACACATATATGTTTAATGTTTGTGGGAAAATAAAATTAAAAGATAATATGAATCTTTCCATGAACTTTTTGAAGTACCCACATATATATATATATATATATATATGTCATATATATAACAAGAATTATTATAAGAAATTGACTCACACCATTGTGGAGGCCGAGAAGTCCCTCTATCTGCTATCCACAATCTGGAGGCCCAGGAAAGCCAGCTGTGTAGCTCTAGTTCAAGTGCAGGAGAACAATGTCCCAGGTCAAAAACAATCAGGCAGAGAAAGCAAATTCTCCCTAAACTCAACTTTTGTTCTATTCAGACCTCCAATGGATTGGATGAGGCCCACTCACATTATGGGAGACAATCTGCTTTACTCAGTCTACCAATTCAAATGTTAATCTCATCAGAAACACCCTCACAGACATAACCAGAATAATATTTAACCAGATGTCTGGGCACCGACATCCCAGTCAAGTTGACCTATAAATTAATCATCACAATTGGGTAGTTCCAGTCTCTGAAACACAAGAAAATATAAGAGCTTGAGTAGCATTGATGTAGTCAAAATTTAATCTTAGAGAAAATTCTAGAAAATGTGCATTCTTTACAAAGGATGCCCACAGCTCACTAATCTTCCTAATCCCAGAGTATAGCACAGTACCTAGGATATGTTGAATTAATGAGTAAATGTTGAATTAATGAGTATGTGCTTTGTGAAGTTCAAGTGAGCATTCGTGTGTACTATTTTGAGTTCACAAGGTAAGAACATCTAAATTACCTTCTCTTGCTCCTGTAGCACTCCAAAAACCAGTTCAACATTAAATGTGATAAATTTCTACATGGAATTCTACATGAAAGGAACCCAACATACTAGCAATCTCTTCAACATTTATCTTTGTTGTAAGACCTATTTAGACATATTTAGAGCAAAATGGGTTTCATATTGAGCCTTCAACAGATGCCTCCTTAAGCTAGACATGACCTTCATTTCCTGCTTGCCACTTTGCTTATCAGTTTAATGGAAAGTCAGTATTATAGAATAATGGGCTTTTGTTTCCTTATTTTTACCTTTCTGGCAGAAAAAACTGATCCCTCATTAATGGTGAATTCAGAGATGCAAAAAGACATTTCCACCCAATTGTTTTCCGAGCTGTTACCAAGAAATAAAAGAAAATACAAATGAACACAGAACTAGTATTCAAGGTGCAAATTCACATCTATCATATAGAACTGCTTTTCCTGTAATCTCTAAAGAATAATCATATTTGCTGTGTTAATAAATGAGTACAAAAATGAGCCTTGGGTTTATTTTGGCTCCAGACTGAATTTCTTGGCTTGTTAGAGCCAAGCAAGTTATCTGCAAAAAGTCTTCCCACCAAAGTTTTCTTGAGCACCAAGGCTAATAAAGAGACCCCAAGGAATTGCACAGGGTACAGAAGCAATATAAGTGGCCCAAACTGGACAAGTTAAATCTCCAAACAGTGCCCCAAGAACTCTAAACTAGCTGTTGATTCCTCTACAGTACAACTGGGAAGCCATGTGGTTAGTCTAGTCCACAAAGAGTTATATTATCAACTGCAGGGATCATATTAGCAAAATACCTTTACTTGCTATAAAAGACATAAAATTTATTGGTAGAAAATAGTGCAGACTCTACATATTTATGTATGTGCATATGTACTTCAACACTCAACTCATAATTCCACAAATTATCATTAGTTGTGAGTAAGATTTTTTAATTACAAAATGAAAGCTATCCCATACCCACGAATATTCACACTTTATTTCCAGTTTTCATAAATAGTCTATTGAAGAAATGTGATTATTTTTCCAATTCAGTTCTTCTGTTTGACTTCATATGGCTGTAAGGCTCAGAATAGCTGACAAGACAATTAAGCAAAAGGCAGCCAAAAGCAAAGAAAATAACAGGGGATTTTAAAGAGTTGTATAGAAAAAGCAACCTTTCTGACTCACCGTGCATTGCTAAGCTGCCCCCAAATGCTTGCTCATTGGCTCAGTAGGAGTTGATTACCTGAGAAGCACCTCCTGCCAGTCCCAACGGGAAGCTGTGAAACCGCAGTGGTAATAGAGAAGCTATTGTGAGTGGGCTACTTTAATTTAATTGCTCAGTTAAAAACTGCGAAAAGAGTCTCATATGTAACCATTATAAAGGATAACACTAAACCCAAGTGTAGGGAAAGTGAAGAAAATTGGTCAGTGCCACTCAGATGTTTAGAATCTTGCCAAGCATTTGATGTAAATAGGCACATGCACCAGGTGTTCCTCAGTTATTGTCTAATGTAATTGCACATGTGCACCCAGGTGTCCTGTGTTATGACTTAAGTATAAAGGATGAGTGGCTCTGATCCATGGCACCCCCCAGCCCCCAGTGTGCCCCCAGGGTAGGGGCCACAGGGAGGCTTCTACTACTGCTGGAGGCTGTTGCTGCCAGTGCCCCTGGGATGCACCAAGAGACCACCACCGTTGCTGCTTCTGCTGCTGAAGGAGCTGAGGACTGAGCTCATGTCATCTGCCAATGGCTCCTGGGATCTTTCCCAATTACCTAGCATGGACCTGTGTGTGAGGGGTCTGGTGACCCGGTCTGTACAATGTGTTTGAAAGGTCTATGGCCCCAACCCTGCAACTGGTGTAGTCGTAGCAGGACTTTGAGAAGGTAAAAGAGCCCGGCAATTGGTGTCATGAGTAAGATGCCACGTAGGTAAAGAAGCAGAAAGCCGCTTGGGAGGGGGAGGAAGTGTGGCTACCCTTGAGTATGTGGTGTCCAGCGGCTGCCTTCTTGTTGACCAGGGTCTGGCTGTTACTCGCTGTATTGCGAACCAACATGGACCAGAAACCCCATGAAGCAGCCCAGTTTCGAGATTTGTAGCAGAAAGCAGAAAGATTGAAAACATAATACATCCCCTGGAGGCTGAAGTACAGCAACAGGTCATCCCTGCTTCTGACACTGAAGACGATGACGAACCTGATGGTGAGTTGGGGGAGAATGTGCATCTCCTGGAACGACCTCTTGCCTATCAGAAAGTGAAGCATGAGGAGCCTATGGGACCAAGCAGACCAGTAGGCAACCCACAGGTGACCCAATTTACTACTGGTGTCCCATATACCAAGGTCAAATTGGTTGGCTTGGGGAAACAGTAAAGTAGCAGAAACAGGGAAAGCCCCTGGCTGCTACAGCTATGGGACCTAGGGGTGGATGGTGCAATGTACTCTGGAGAAGATATCATGTTTGTCCAAAGGCAAATGGCTCACCAGGTGCTGTATAAACCTAAGAAAAGAGTACCACATGCAGATGGGCAGATGACCCAAGGATGGGTGCCCCTGCAGAATTTCAAGTATGTTTTCACCTGGTAAAGTTAGCCTCCATTACCATGTGCCTGCCTCTGTGGCAGCAGTTACAGGAAAGCCACAGATATGCACAGGGGAAGGGCAGCCACTCCTTGATGGACAGGGCAAACATAGCTGTTCGAACTGTGTGGGCAAACACTGGAGATCTGCCTGAGACTGTAGTAAATAGCTGGTGTAAGCCAAGCAGATTCAAGTAATTCAAAAGCCCAGGATGGACAGCTAGATGCCAATAGCCAAGACAATGGAAGAAAGGCCCTGAGGGCATTACAGAAGTTTGAAGAAGCACCCCTCCCATCATAGGCCAGAAGGCCTAAGAGAACTGATTTTCTCTGGAGGACAGACCTGGGGCACTGCTGCCCTCAGGAAACTGCTCCCTGCATCCCAGCTGCTCTGGCTGGAACAGCCCTGCTTTGGGTGGCCCCAAGTGTGGTTTGTGCAGGAGCTCTGGAGAACACAAGCTGGAGACCTTGGTGGCATCCACGTTGTGTTAAGTTTGTAGGCCGGCAGAATATGAGAGCAGTGGAGACATGGCAGCCTCCACCCAGATTTCAGAAGATTTATGAAGGGACTCAGGAGAGACCTGTTGCAGGGGTGGAGCCGCTGCAGAGGTCATCTGTGGAGCAGAATAGTGAGGCCGGAGCCCCCACAGAGAGCCCCCACTTGGGAAATGTCTAGTGGAACCAGGATGGTGGCACTGTCACCAGGAGCCCAAAACTGTGGGGCTGCTGGCAATGTGCAGCACTGGCTTGAAAAAGCCACAGGCACCACAGCAGCTCAATAAGCTGCACCTGGTGGAGCTGTAGAAGTGAGGCTGCCCAATGCTTTGGGGGTCCAGATGCCCCATTTTGCTTAATGTTTGCCCTGTTTTTCAGATTTGTTTTGGGCCTGTTTTTCCTTTCTTATCTATTCCTCATCTGTCCCACTGTATCTTGGAAGTAGATAAATTTGTTTTTGACTCTTTACAGGTTCACAGCTGAAAGGAGTTTTGCCTTTACTCTCAGATGAGACTTTGGACTCTTGAGTTGATGCTGCAATAAGCTAAAGACTTTTGGAACTGTTGAGATGGAATATGTGAATGCAAGGGTCAGTTATCCTCACCAAGGGAACATCACGGAAGATTCTGAATGTGTAGACTGTACAGTGAGGGACCCTGAAGGGGTGGACTGTAGGGAAAGTGAACTAAAATGGTCAGGGACCCTCAGATGTTCAGAATCTTGTGCATTTGATGTAAATAGGCAGTGCACCCAGGTGTTCCTTGGTTATTGTCTAATGTAATTGCGTATGTGCACCCAGGGGTCCTGAGTTATGACTTAAGGATAAAGGATGAGTGGCTGTGATCCACTGAGACCCCTGGCCCCAGGATGGCTCCAGGGGGCCACAGGGAGGCTGCTACTGCTGCTGCTTCTGCAGCTGATACTGCTGAAGGAGCTGAGGACTGAGCTCGTGTCACCTGCCAGTGGCTCCTGAGATCTTTCCCAATTACATAGTGTGGACCTTCTGGGTCTGGTGACCCAGTCTGTATAATGAGTTTGAAGGGTCTGAGCCCTAGCCTTGACTATACAAAAGGAAACTTAGTATAACTAAAATAATGAAACATTTGGGCTTTAGTTCAATTGCCTAGCCATACAATTGGTGTAGTCATGTAACTCGACAATTGGCATAGTCGTGTAGCTTTACACCAAGGAAACTGGAATTCAACATAATAAAAATAACATAGACTACAGAGCCTAAAGGAATAAGATGCTGAAAAACCCCAGACTTCAGGAGTCTCTTCTGTTCTCTTCTCTCTTTTCATTAAGGTGATTTTATCCATTATTAGGGCTGTACAAATGCAGAAAATTCCCAAATTTAAATCTCAAGTCTAAGCTCCTTCCCTTGTTCTCTAGACTTATTTATCATTCTGCCTTCTTACCATCTCCATTTTTATGTGTAATAAAAATCATAGAGTTAATATGGTCAAAACAGACAACTTGATTCCTCAATCTTTCCAATGTTTCTTCTCTTTAGATTTCCAAATTTCAGTTATTTCACATCTGCTCAGATGATTGCACAAAAACCCAGGAGCCATCTTTGATTCCTCTCCTGTAATAAAACCCATCAGGAAATCCTAATAACTCTGCAAACTAGATATCAAATGTAATGTCACACCATCTCCAACACTACTATTCTAGTCTGCTGCAATAGCATCTTTTTCCTAGACTCCTTCAATGTTCTCTAATTAGAACCCATTTTCTATCTTGCCCTTCTATGGCCCAATGTCCACACAAAAATTATACTGATATTTTCCACTAGAAAGTAAGTTTCATGATCTTGACCACCAAATGATAATCATATGAACTAGCAAGCGACACTTGGTAACATAGAAAACCACCCATTGTTGACCCATAACAGTCAAACTACTAAACTTAATCATGTGTAATCAAGAGTTTGGTTCTCTTGCGATAAATATAATACGGAAAACTTCAAAGTGCCTTTGTTTTCCTCCTTCCCAAGTCATCAGTGGTTCTACCAAAGATGATGTTCTCCTATTTCTGCAGGTGGCCTATGTTTCTGAATGGCTCTACCCTGCCATTTTCCCATGGCCCACTAGCTGCTAAATATCACATCAAAGTCATACTAAGCTGTGGTCAGGGACCTGAATGGGCTTTCAGAGCAGCCAATAAGTTTGGAAGAGTATCTGTGCTCATTCACTTGGGCCAGATCTGTGTTTAGTGACCTCTGCTTCCCCCTGGCCTCTCCTTTATTCCTGTTTCTCCTCCACTGAGGCTTTATATAACCTGTACAAATAAGTCATCAATTCAACAATGAA
>NW_007735363.1:16058-16765 GCF_000696425.1 Galeopterus variegatus | reverse complement strand
GGGTGGTCTGAAATTTTTCAGTTCTAACAAGTTCCCAGGTGATGGTGGTGCTGCTGATTCTCAGAAATCTCACCTTGAAAACTCATCTTGTTCTAGTCCACATGCTGGAAAGTGGCTGCAAGTGAAATGAATTGTCTTGACTTCACCTGAACTTATTCTCTCCCCAGAGACTTCCTACAGCGAGTTTAATCAGTGTCACACTTGCAGCCCTGTGCACCACAGGAAACTCACAGACAACAGAAGCAACTCTGGACTCTGAAACAAGATAAATTAAAAACTGAGGAACTCTGCAAAAAGAACTTGTGTGCTCGCCTCCAAAGGCAGCACATCAAATTCACAGGGCAACCTACTTCAGTTAATTTTACCAGTGATTCTCAGTACTTATACCCAGAGACCCTCAGTCAACTGATGTGGGGTGGGTCTGCATACTAGTATTTTTAAAATCTCCCCAGGTGATTTTAATGCACATCAATGATTAAGAACCACTTTATTTTTTCTCAACTTCCTCCTTTTGGGCTATGGTCTAGCTTCCTATTTCTTGTAGACTTCTTCCTTTTGGGCCATATTAGTATATCAAATTAGTTCTATACATGTCATCTAAAATGGACAGGAAATCTCGATCAAAGGCAATGATTCTCAAGCAGGGGTGATTTTTGCCCCCCAGGGGATATTTGGCTATGTCTGTACATATTTCTGATAGTCACAGC
>NW_007735363.1:13560-14231 GCF_000696425.1 Galeopterus variegatus | reverse complement strand
ATGCAGAAATCTACTTCATATAACAGACTGTAAAAACAGGACCCCTGTGTTAATTCTGATGGAAGCCAAGAGGCAGCAAGTGCCAGCCACTCATCACATAGAGAGGGGCTGGGCCACTCAAGTGGGACTGACAACAGGGGTGTGGAAGAATTGCTTTTGTGACTCTTACCTACAAAATAGGCTAGAAAAGGCTGTGAGCAAAGATGAGTCTGGAAAAAAGATTGACCTGAAGCAGATTTTCAGTAGGTTGTGGACTTGTCCTTCCCTGCTGCCATGGTGAAAGAGAGGGGACACTCCCTGTCACCTGCTGTCAAGTGGAAGGGCAGGCATCAAAGCGACCATTTGGAGAGTTTGGGTGTGGGGGCTGAGGCAGAGCAGACTGTTTCCTAACTCTGTCTGAAATAATATTTCTAAGGGGAAAGATAGAGTATAGATTCACCAGCCTCCTTTTCTTGCTGTTATCTTCAAGCCAGCTGCAAGCCAATGTGTAATTTCTGGTAATTACACTAAACTGGACACATGTATTAATGAAGGGAGTCTTTTATTTGTGATTATAAATGACTGGGGGCTTTTTGTTATCTGAGAATTAGGGGATTATATATCTATATGGGCTTTCCTAGATTTTAACTGATAGTAATTTAAATTTTCTTCATTATCCTCTCCTGTGTTTG
>NW_007735363.1:12225-12822 GCF_000696425.1 Galeopterus variegatus | reverse complement strand
AAAGAAAGAAAATGAACAACTTGAAACTGGAGAAAATATCAAACTAGAGAAAATGTTTAGTTATGTGTTCCACAAATTTTTCTTCAAAATATATTTAAACAGCTTGATTGCTTATATATATAAAGAGAAAATACACTCATCCCATTTATTAATGATATATAGATGGAAGGGATTGCAAAGCAAATAATTCCATTACAACAAATCTATGAGATCAAGGTTATTACCCAAATTTTATGAGAAAACTGCATTTTAATAAACCATGTATGCCCAAAGTTATATAGCCACTAAGTAGCAGGGTCAAAATTGCACATCCTTTCCACTTGTCTAGAGTCTGTTTTCAGGAGAATTCACATAGGAGGTGTAGAATGGAACTGTCCAACTTCAAAGACCCTTTCTAAATCTGACATGTGGTTAATCTTTCATTCCATTAAATTAAAAACAAAAACAAGCAAACTCATTTCTGTAAAGGAAATAAAGCATGACTGAACAGGAAATGTTTGCCTTGCTGTTTTTAGGAAATTTTCCTAATACTTGCAAACAACCCAAACAACAAATAAAAATCGAAAGCTCTACAGAACAGAAATTTCTATGAAAAGA
>NW_007735363.1:9315-11047 GCF_000696425.1 Galeopterus variegatus | reverse complement strand
GTTCTGGTGGGTTCAGAATATTATGGTCTCAGAAAAAGAATATATTGATGGGGAAGACAAAGGCAGAATTAACACCTAATGAGAAATATGCAGATGAATCATTTCCCTTATTGAATAAAGCAGCTGGGTTGAAGTGTTAGCATCTCTCTCTGTAAGAAGCAGCATTTTGTTAGAAACTTGTTACCATCATAAAAATAAAGTGAGATAACAGGACAGATGTGTAAATCTATCATGTGGGTTCAAGAGAACAGTCACAGAATTATTTGCAAAATGTTGCCTAAGATTCACATATGTATGTATTCAACAAATATATACCACTAATACCAGTGTGGACAGAGTTCATATATGCTATTCCAATTTGGGACTCTAAATCCAAGTTTTGATCCAAGTCTTCCATAGAGAGCAGCTCCAAGATTAAGAATAGTTTCTTCATTTTAAATGATAACATAATTTAATATTTATTTATTACCCCACCAGTGGGAATGTGGTGGGTTAGGCTGAGATCATGTTTAAGACATTGTTTTAAACTACTCTTCTCTAATTTAGTAGTCTTAGGGGGAAACTATTTGACAGCAGTTTCTACCATCTGGAAGTTCCTCTCCTCATAGAGTATCAGTTATATACTTGTAGCAACAAGTAACTGAAGACCTAATTCAAAGTTATTTTAAACACTAAGGAAATATAATTAACTCATTGAACTCAAAGTCCAAAAGTAGACGGTTCAGGTTCACCATAATCCAGAAGCCTCTGTTCAATTTCTCTGTGACATTCTTGGCTGAACCATCCTCTCTGTTTTGGCTTCAACCTCATGGTGACTGATGACAATGACATTTCTAGTTCTGACAATCACTCATCTTTGTTTTCAGAGGCAGAAAGAGTGCCTTGTCCAAGGGCACTCTCTTTAGACCATTGAAATTTTTTCAAGAAGTCCCCAGCTCACTTTTTCTCATTGACCTGAATTGTATCACATGCCCACTTGTAAACACTATATCTAGTGGCATTCCATGATTGAGCGGCTTAGTCCTGTGTTCCTAAACAAACCTCTGTGTCAAAAGTGGATAAGATTAGGATGAACATTAAATCAAGCAAATCCATCCCTGGTGCTCAGAATGGACTCATACAGACTATGCTGGGGGAACTATAGACACAAAATGGGAAACCACAGAACTGTAAAAAAGAGGAAAGAGAAATGGGATTCTTGGTAGACAATTAAAGGTGCCCAGCTAGCTCATTAGTTTCCTCAACCAAAAGAAAAATCTGAGCAATTTGGCAAATATTCTCTATCCCAAAGTAAAGAAACATGCAAGCCTCTTGTTTCTAAAGTTCTTTGTTTTTCTGGGAGAATGGAGTATAGGTTGTTAAATAGCATGGTTGGACGCAATCCTGTTTGGTCTTCCTCAAAAACAGGAAATAGGTATAATATGCAATGTCCAGTGTTCCTTCATTCTTAGAAAATGTATATGTGTGTATATGTATGTATTTATATATTTAATTTTATTTATAGAAAACACATATTAATACAATTATACATATATATATTTATATATATTTATATAAAAATATGTATTTTGTTATCGCAAGTAAAAAAAAAAAAAACTTCAGAGAAAAGTAAGGCCAGACTAAAAAATTGTCTTAGAACCCTAGGTAGGTGATCTATTGGTTTTGGAACAGTGTTTCACAGGAAGGCTACTATTTAACAGTGCAAATTTTAGATTGCATGATCTTTTATTTT
>NW_007735363.1:7084-8103 GCF_000696425.1 Galeopterus variegatus | reverse complement strand
CCCTGGTTGCAGTCCAGCAGGAACAGGATGGTGCGGTTGTCCATCTACCACCTGTTGGCCTAAGAGCTTAACCAGCACCACTGCCCCCGTTAGACTCTCAGTTGTCTATTGCCTTCCTACCGCACTTCACATAGTAAAGACATTTCTGTAAAGAATTCAGAGAAGTGAAGTTATGTAGACTAAACTACATTTTCTTACTGACTATCATCACGCATTTTGAAATGTGTTCATTAAGGGAAACGAGTTTTAGTTTCATTAATTAGTAATAACTATAAAGAGTATATCAAAGGACTTTCCCAAATCATACATTAAAGAAAATATAATTTTACATATTTAAACACAAATATTTTAAAATATTATTTTTAATCATAAAGCAAATGCTATTCTAAGCAATAATATATTAAACCAGAAAATATATTCTCTGATCAGAGATTCATAAGACCAAAGTGTTTCNTGTTTCACAGGAAGGCTACTATTTAACAGTGCAAATTTTAGATTGCATGATCTTTTATTTTAAAAAGCAAATAAGTCATGTTTTCCTGATCACAGAGCCAAATTTCAGATGGTAAATTATAGTTCATTTAAATATTGTCTGGCAAGTGGTAGAAAATAAAGGAAGATTCTGGTACAAAAACAATTTGATTCTGTTTTCTGGGGGAGAAGGATCAAAAAGTATGAAACTAAGGCTAAAAATGTGGAAATCTCTTCTTTTAATATCTATTTCATAGTATATAAAGATAGACATATAGCCTTCTTGATCTACAAAGTCCTTTTTAGTAAGTCCAATCTACAATATTTCTACAACTCAGCTTTAAGTGACATTTAAAACATGGCTTCAAAAAGTTTATTTCATTTTATTTTGTTAACATTTTTAAACAATTCAACCATGAAAATTCTTTTTAATTTTTTTTAGCAAATAAATTGGGATACAGGAGGAAATATACAAGAAATTAGTGTTTTCATCAGTCAAGGAATACAAAACGAGCCCTGGTTGCAGTCCAGCAGGAACAGGATGGTGC
>NW_007735363.1:4435-5297 GCF_000696425.1 Galeopterus variegatus | reverse complement strand
TGCTATTTCATATTATTAGTGGCTTACTATAAGTCCTGGGTTGCCTGGGACAGTCCTGGTTGACATCGATTGTACAGACATCTCATCAGATTCAGCACTTGCCCAGAATGTTTACACCCTCAAAAATGTTCTGGTTTTAATGATTAAATGATATAGTTATCCTACTAGGTGACTGTGGGTTCTGTTTGGCTAGTGGGTTTCGCCCACATGAGGAAGCCACAGATTCCTTCTGGTCTCAGGCATCTAAACGTTTCCAGGGCTTATATCCCACCCCCCACCACCCCCCACCCCCCACCAAAAAAAATAGTAATGAAAAGTGTGGATGAGACAGAGGCCCAGGAATCCCCTCATGTCAAATATTTCTCTTTACTCCCTTGTTTCTTCCCCAGTCCAGAGTCTTTATTTAATCTTACGGCAGGGTAGCCTGGCTCTTTATTTGTTATCCCATGTATATAATTTAGGTTCTGTGCCCTAGGCTTTTGAAATTCAAATGTTTATCTTTACCATGAGCCACAAAATATATACTTTGAAACTCAAAACCCCAAAATTGACTCTTTTCCCCTTGCCGTACTACCTTTGTCCTGAGGCAATGCTCGCCGGAGTCTACCTGCCACACGCAGAAATTATAACAAGGTAACAGGAAATACAGGGGAAAGCAATGTAATCTGTTTATCAAAATATTGCCCCAACACACTTAAAAATGTATTTTTGCAACTGTTTTCTGGCTAGATTAAACGTGCGTATGGCATTTGTTATTGTGTACGGACTGTTGATGACTTCGTTATCCATTATCTATGGCGCAGAATAAAGTTTGTGTCCATAAGGAAACACAGACAACTGTTGCTGATAATATTATGCCAGT
>NW_007735363.1:1668-2476 GCF_000696425.1 Galeopterus variegatus | reverse complement strand
CAGTAATAACATAAGGTACTTATGTCTAATCCTCTTTCCTTTCTGTATGAAGTGCTAACCTGCCCTTCATTGACATAGCCAAGGGCTGAAATCATAGCCATGTTTCACACATGGAAAAGACACATTTATAGAGGATGACATATTTATTTTGAAGGTTGTATCTTCTACCCACAGTTACACAGTAATAAAGACTGAAAAAAATAAAAACAAAATAAGCTTTTATACGAGAAGTCCTTTGACACTTCTTCACCCAAACATAACAAAATAAAAATGTTAATANAGTCCATTAAATTCACATTTAGTTGATATTCCATTCCAGAAATTCAAAGGGCAGAAATGTACATCTTACATGGAAATTGCTGAGCTCTCTGCATGAAGACACTTGGAGAAAATCATTAGAAGCATTATGAAAAGGTTGAGCTTTCAATAAGAGAAAATCCACCCCAAACCATAGCCCCCTCCACACAGAGTGACATTCTGTATCATTTGGATCTGTGCTAGTAACATATTAAAGCCTGCAATACCAACTCTCTACCCACCCGAAAATCTGCAAATCAGATGTTGAAAATGCTTTGCACNGTTCTAAGTACCATGTTTCTGCTGGTACTTTTTGATTTTTCAGTTTTACTGCCTTTCGACCATAGCTTTCTTTCCTTCTCTGACCCCACCACACGCTCTCTGCGTTTCCCCAATGTAAGTCCCCAGTTGCATAATGTGGGCTAGCGCAGTAGTCTGTGTTTACATTACAATGTAAATAGTATCCAGCTTCCATTTAATAAACTATTTCTTATCCTGCCCAGCTTCTTTT
>NW_007735363.1:0-340 GCF_000696425.1 Galeopterus variegatus | reverse complement strand
GGTGGGAGAAGAGAGCTGGGAATGTGCACCTGAAACAGGCTTCTAACC
This sequence comes from Galeopterus variegatus, assembly GCF_000696425.1. Classification (NCBI taxonomy): domain Eukaryota; kingdom Metazoa; phylum Chordata; class Mammalia; order Dermoptera; family Cynocephalidae; genus Galeopterus; species Galeopterus variegatus. The sequence continues at coordinate 292 of NW_007735363.1, read as the reverse complement.
AGTCCTCCTCAGTGTAGCCTCTCATTCCCTCTCCCTTCCAGGTACCACCAATTTCCAACTTTCAGAGATTCCATAATGAAAATCAGGTTGGTTCTCAGCTTTCCTAACTATTAGCTCAGTATTCATTTTCCCTGGGTCTATTATCATCACTTTCTAGCTTCTAAAAGTATGCTACTATTGTCTGCTCCCCAATCCTTGTGAGATTATCTTTTAAATGCTGTACTAATTTATTTTTGGGGGGGGGTAGCTGGCTGGTACGGAGATCTGAACCCTTGACCTTGGTATTATATCA
>NW_007735362.1:79203-79817 GCF_000696425.1 Galeopterus variegatus | reverse complement strand
ATTTCAGAACCCTGAGGACTGATGTCCTTCCTCATCTCCAACCTCTCCAGCTGTCTCTATTGCTGATCAGTTTGTGCTCCCAATCACCACTCTCCTAAAGCTGTCCACTCTTTGAGCATGCATCTTATGTATTTATTTTGCAGAGAAAATAGAGACTGTTAGGATGGCAACTTTCATATCTATTTTCTGGTTTTGCATCTACGAATATATCAGAAGCCACATTTCTACTTAATTCTTTTTTCGTATCTCAGGGGAAGTGACATTAGTTCATCTCTCAAAGCTAATTTCCCAACCAGAGCTTTAAATTCTAACCTGTTCGTATAACATATTTCCCTATTATTTTTGTATCTCTAAACTTACCCTTTCTTTTGACCACTTTTTTCTCTTAAAATAGGCCCTTCTACAACCCCACACATCTCTACTTAATCACTTCTTCCTTACCCTCATGGTTCATGAAAGAGTAGACTTTATTAACAAATTCTTTTTCCTTTCCTCACATTTGCTCCACAGTGAAATTAGCTAGTGTCTAGAGGCACAACTTTACTGAACCATTCTTACCAAATTCAATGAATGCATTCATAAGTGCCTTTTGTATTTTTATCTTTAATTTCCCT
>NW_007735362.1:77385-78215 GCF_000696425.1 Galeopterus variegatus | reverse complement strand
CACAGTTAAAACTGCAAGATTTAGTTACGATTACCTAAGAAGTAATAAGTGCAGTTAGGCTGCTAGAAATACAAGACAATTCATTTTTGAATCTGGATTTCGAAAAGAATAAAGAAAACAGAGAATGCAATTTGTAAAACCGAGGTTTACAGATAAATGAGGATCTGAGAATAATATAGGCAAAGAGGGAAAATTTTAACTATAGAAAGAAAGCATCTCCCTAACGAAATATCTCATCTAGTCTTAATTAATTACAATGTCTGTAACAGGTTTTTTTTTTTTTTTTGCCTAGATTTTAGTAGCAACATGTCTGTGCCTTGCTGAGAGCAACCCAAGTGACAGACCTGATGCCCAGCCTGCCAACTTCAACCATCTGATGAAGCAGACAAATGGCACAGGGCTCAAAGTTTTTATCAAGAAATGGAGAACTGCCCTCCCCAACTCCACCCCTGAAATAATCGGAATAAAACTAGCAGAAAGTCAACTAGACCTCCAGTGACAATAAAAAAGATAAGAATAACAATTGTGACCTTAAAAGCATATTAAAAATTGGGATTCTGCATAAATATGCAGAAATTTTGAGAGGAAGCCCTGAAAGAGTGAGTCTTATAAACAAGGTAAATACCTATTTTACACCTTAAAGTAATACAAAATATTGGTCTTGGAATTATTTATTTCAAAAGCAATAAAAAACATGCCTCTTCCAAGGTAAACTGGAAGAGAAAGTCCATGAAATGGATTCAGAATATAGAATAAGTAAACACACATGATCAACAAAAGAAAATTAGAGTTGAGCTAATCCTACCATTGTAATAGGAAAGTAATCTCAC
>NW_007735362.1:73939-75639 GCF_000696425.1 Galeopterus variegatus | reverse complement strand
TTCACTTTAAAAGATGGACAATGATGCTCAATTTCACAAACCTAAGATTACTTCACCTAAATAGTATATATTATGCACCCAATGTTATTAGCTTATATTGACATATTTGTATTATTATTTTTATTACTTTATATCAACACACTAATGTGATCCTAACTTCCAACATTTTACTTACTCATTACCAGTGCCTTAATCCTCCCTGTACCAATCTCTGCCTATTGAACACATAGCCCTCGTGAGTACCCGGAGAAATGTTTTCCTTTGTTTTGAAGCATTGCATCATTCCTCAACTAGATACAGACCCACAATCCCTTGTCCAGGCTCTGTTTCACTATTCAGAATTTTATCTTATATTACAAAGGTAATAGAGTATATCTCTTGTATGTGATATCTGCTAGAATGGTCTGGAGCAGAATACCACAATTAAATTTAGTAATATTTTTGCTGCAAATGGTATAAATGTTCACACTCATTTGGATAAACAGACTGTAAAAAGGCTTATATCAGTTCAGGTTTCTGACACATGTAGATCTATTTCTAACACATGTAGTTCAGGCTAATATGTACTGAAAAATGATTAAACTTTTAAAAAAATGGTGTTCGGTTTTTTGGATTTTAGAATTGCACATAAAGAATTGTAGACCTGCATGATCTTTCTCCACAGGAAGTTTTGTTAGGTCCATTCTCAGTGTTATGTGGCATTCTCTCTAGCACAGTTCTGTATTTACTTATCTTAGCCTAATTACTGCATGATATCTCTAAGGGCAGGGAATGTGTCATCATCTTTGTGTGCTCTTCAGGACCTAGTGCATTCTTAAATCCTACTATTTACGTTAGGCATACTTTACAAACAAGAAAAAAAAATCACAACAATATTCCACATACATGGATGGTGCTAAAAATACTTGTCAATATCACAGTATGACAATATTCTTTTTCACCATCATTAATAGGCAGCGAGTTATTATTCAAGCAAATTTCTTTGGATAGAACTACCTAACTTATGCTGTGTCAATTCCACAAGAAGATCTCATTAGGAATTTACCTCACTGATGGTCTGCCTGAATTAGAATTCCAGAAGAGGTGTGTAGTACTCTAAAATTTTGAATTCTAATCTAAATTTGGGAAATTAGATGATGAGACAAATTCTTAGCATCTTATTTTGCAATTTGCAGGTAAGTCATTTAAAAAGTCAATTATTTGACTAAAATTGTTTCCATGCTGTGTGTCTGTGAACCTTTCTCTTTATAAGAAACAGCAATTTTTGTCATCTCACCTATATGTTGTCCATACATGTGATAAAAGAAGCTGAAACAATATGCTGTGTTCGTAGGTCCATAAGGGTTTTTGGGAGCTATGCTGAAAACAGGGCTGAGAAGTCGAGCCTTTTCGCCTTCCAATCTGGGTCGAGAAGTCTCAATGTACATGTAAAAACCTTAAAACAGACACAATAAAATGTTTCAACACATTATTGTTAGGTAACAGGAAACCTCAAATCATTGAGAAGTTTCAGAGTTTTTGTACAAAGTAAAGATTGATAAGCAGATTTGCATCTCATTTCTCATATCTATATGTGCATACATAACTAATGGTGGCTTTAACATAAAGAATAAATTCTCTACTTAATTAAAGATAAAATGTACAAAAACATGAGACCAAATTGGAAGTTTAGACTGGAATTATCAAAAAAAAATTTTTTT
>NW_007735362.1:72472-73831 GCF_000696425.1 Galeopterus variegatus | reverse complement strand
TATCTATATGTGCATACATAACTAATGGTGGCTTTAACATAAAGAATAAATTCTCTACTTAATTAAAGATAAAATGTACAAAAACATGAGACCAAATTGGAAGTTTAGACTGGAATTATCAAAAAAAAATTTTTTTTCTCATCTCTGAACTATATGTCAGCAAGTTCTGAAAAAAATTATCTGCAAACTTTGAAAATATCTAAATTATTGATACTGTACACAAAATTTAATGATTTCTTCCGTAATCTTCAAAAATATGGCTAAAATTTCTTTTGTATTTCATATTAACAGCATTTTTAAAAGTCTCTGGTTGCTCTGAACACAACACTTCATACCCTCATACCTTCTTTGGAGCCACTGCGATCAGCGTTAGGTCCTGTGTTGGGAGTATATTTTGTATTTCTTGTTGCAGTACTTTGTTTTGTCCAGTCAAAATTATCTGTATCATCTTGGGTGAACAAACAAATGTTACCATCTTCAAATCCACAATGAAATTCTCCTGTTAACAAATTTTGAAGTAACTAATATTAATTAAATGAATACAAACATTGCAATACTTTAATAAAAAAAATTTAATTACGCAGCAATGCAATATCATGATAATAGCACCAGAGCCCTAACAGTGTACAGATTTATGACTAAGCATAAAATTATTTCAATATTAATAAAAAACAAACAAAAAAAACTATGTAAGTTAGTTTCTTATTGAATAATGATGACCCAAACCATTTTCCTCTGAAATATCCAGATAACTGAATTAAAGAATACAATTCATTCTTGAATTATAGCTGAACAATTTTCCCAACTTTTATTTTGTAAGTATAGGAATAATAAAAAAAAGCTGTTGATTGAAAAATGACCTTTATTAATTTACCTGATGGCATTTTAAAGATGTAAACATAGAGTTTATAATTTTTCATTCTGTGTCTACAGATGCTTTTATGTATACCCATTTGCATAAACAGAAGTTTTCTTAGTACAAGATAATAGCAAATTATTTTGTAAAGTAGTCATCTTTCATAATTTATGTGAATGCGGGTTTACCAGATGCTTGAAATTTACTTAAAGTAATAAAAATGACTCTATGAAGATCCTTTATGGGATGTTTTGTATACCTATCATAAACTGAGTTCAAACACAACGCAGGTTCAGAAAGAGACTTTTTCAAGTAATTCTCAAAACTAGGTACCAAAGGTTCTTTTACTGGATGTACCCTGCTTGAAAAATAGGTGTAAATGAAATTCGTAAGTCCCCCTAGACACATAATTAAACGATGTGTATCCTTAATTAAACATAGCGCATATTATTTTATTCAACCTAATAACAATTCTGAGAAATCACTATAATCCTTACTCACGA
>NW_007735362.1:70780-71650 GCF_000696425.1 Galeopterus variegatus | reverse complement strand
GCATATTATTTTATTCAACCTAATAACAATTCTGAGAAATCACTATAATCCTTACTCACGAGGCTCACAGAGGAAAAAACGTTGACTAATGTCAGCTATGATATGATAAAGTCACAACAGAATCCAGATTCCCCGGATTCCTTAAATCCAGATCCCTGGAATTTCCTGGAATTCATAGAGATATAAATATCTGAAGAACAGAGACTCCCATTTGAGTCTCCACTTTTCCCACAATAGGTTAAATTTATCAGATAGGCTTGGGAATGGAACACTTGATTTGGATCACATACCTCAATTAATTGAAAATTATTGGAACTTACAAATAAAAATAAAACAGAAGGTTTTCCCTTTAAATTTAAGAAATAAGTTTTTGTTTTGCTTTTGTTTTTCAAATTTAAAACTTAACCTGCCGTAACTTTCTGTATTTATTTATATTCTATATTCCGGATAGGTAGGGTTATAGGCAATATAAGCATTTAAGGGAGTCAAAATCAGCAAATTTCTGAATAAACAATATTTCACAAAAAATAATTACTAGGCACATATATGTCACACATTTTATACTAAACACTACATGATTTTTTGATGCTATCATTCAAAGATACAGTGCTGGTGACAGCAGTGTAATTATATGCATGTGTAGATTTACTAAAATGTCTTTTAGGTGCAATATGATATTCCTTTAGTTGCTACTTTGGAGTCATGATAATCCCATAAGGGCACTGTCTGATTTTAAATGTTCTCAATTATTTAATTACATATTATCTATAAACAAAAAAGATGTCAAAGAACAAATGTAAAGATTGAGCATTTCAATCTATACATCTGCTGTCAAATCTTCCTTTTTATATGTTATTCAAAATTTTGTAT
>NW_007735362.1:34876-70238 GCF_000696425.1 Galeopterus variegatus | reverse complement strand
ATAGGGAGATTTTCACGCATGAAGATATTTTTCAGATATATACTTATGTCATCTGGTACTCATAACCTTTAATATAAAGCAAAAGAAAAATAATTTCCCAAAAGTTCCAAAATATAACCATTCTATAAATTTATAACCTAAATCAGGCCAAATTTATTGGAATTTAAAACAGTAAGCTATGAAAAAATTTTGGCTAAACCATGCAAATATAAACTCTTTAAGAAATCATAGTTTTTTATGAGTGGAATATAGAAATTCAAAGAATTAAAATCAAAGAAACATGTAACAACAGTAAGAATGATATGCAATCCCATAAAAGAAAGAAATAATCCCATAGTTACAGAAATAGCAAATATTAATCTGGTTGGAAAAATGGCTCCACATTTCCATATTTAGGAAAAGTTATAAACATCGATTGTTAGCATTAAATAATTTGTCATTATACTCGTATCCTCTGAAATTAAAAACTCACATTTAATGCCATTTTTACTGATTCTAAACCACTGTGTTTTAAATCAAATAAGAATAGTTGCTAAATAATCTTTGAATATGTATATGTGTTTTATTTTTCTTAATTGTGAAATACAGTTCCATTTTAAAGTGAAAATATACTTACTCAAATGAGGATTTACAGGAGCTACAAGAAAAGTAAAAAATAAAAACAAAAAACAGAAAACAACGTTAGCATGGCTCAAATGTCTTTTATAAATAAAAGTCTAATCAGTATCTCATAGTTTCTTACCAAAACTTAACGATCTTCCCCACTGTGACCATGGAGAATTATATCTGCAATGCATTTTGTTCTAGAGTACTGATTACAACGTACTTTGGAGCTCAGCGATAACAGCTTCAAAGCACCAAAAAGATCAATGTTAAGTAGCATGGGGGATTTGTTCATTTTCCAAGGAACAGAGTTGCTGACCTTTTATATCTTAACCAGTGCTGAACAAAACCCAGAAATGAAAACTGAAGCTGACAATAGTTAAACCTAAAATCTAGATCGTTTAACAATGAAAATAATTATCCAACAGAGATTACACTTTTGTTTTTTGCTATTATCTATTTCTTGTGAGAAAAACATGGCATATATGAAAATAAAGCAATCATCGTATCATGTAATATCACGTGTCCTGAAACAAATAGCTATTTCAGCACCACTTTGTTTAATTACATTAAAACACACAACATGCAGAGTTTTCAAATGATAAGCAACAATACATTTTGCATTTTTGTGTACTAAAAGTATGTTTCAGAAAGCTAACAGTGTTTGCAATATAAGTGCCAACTGATTTTCACCCAAAGAGAAATGGGTTTTAAATTTTACTAAGACATCAACAAAAATACATATAACTTAAGAGACAAAATTGTATTAGTATGTATCATTTAGGCATTTATCACTTAAGGAAAACTCCATTTTGTATGGAGAGCATGATTGTAGTTTCCCAAGTACAACGGGTAGTTAATCTACCCTGTAGAACTCTATCTCTAGTTTGTCATTTTCTTAGTGTTTACCATTAACCACCTTTATCAAACTTGTACATTACTAGTATGTACTAGTACAAGTATGTACAAGTATGAAAGTATGATAGGCAAAAATGCATACACAGGCACAAAGCATGTTCATATACTCATATAATTGTTACATTAGTGCACTGAGATCAATTTTAACAAATTGAGTCAGTTTCTCAATCATTTTTACCATTTCTACAAATAGAAGGAAATTTTCATTGCCTTAGTTATCTTTCTGATTATGCATTCCATATTGCAAATTATGAAATGAATAACATCGAGAAGAGACTATATCTTTACTAGTTCCACTAAAAGTGAACTAAAAAATAACAATTCCTTTTCTCACAAGATATAAATATATTTTAATTTGAAAAATTAATTAGTAAAAATCAAAGCTTTTATAGTCAAAATAATATAAAATTATAAAAATTTCTGTGTACAATCTTTCAAAGAAGGATCTTTGAATTATAATTTTGTTCTACAGAATTTCATATCTACATGTACCTCTCACCAGACCCAATTTCAATTGCATCTTCCAGAATATTTTAGTAATCAAATTCTCTATAAATAGCACGGTTAACTTTGTGAAAACTTGCAATTTTAAATTCTAAATATTGCAATGAGTCAATTTTTTCTTCTTTTATTTGAATTTGCATGTCTAATTTCTTAAAAATACTTATTATAGACTAAATTGTGTTTCCCCAAAATTCTTATGTTGAAGCCTAATCTCCAATGTGATGTATTTGGAAACAGGGCCTTTAGGGAGGTAATTAAGGTTAAATGAGGTTATAAGGGTGTGGCCCTAATCCAAGGGGATTAGTGTCCTTATATGAGGAGGAAGAGACACAAGAGAGACTCTCTTTGTCATGTGAAAACACAGTGAGAAGGTGGTAATATACAAGCCAGAAAGGGAGCCTTCACCAGAAACCAAGCATGCTGACTCCTTGATCTTGGACCTCCCAGCCTCTACAACTATGAGAAATAAATTTCTATTTTTCAAGCCACTAGCGTATGGTATTTATTATGATAGCCCAAGCAGACTAAGGCAATGCCTTTAAACCATTAAAGTGTACCTTGCCTAAATCTGTTTTACATGAGAGTTTAAATAAATGTTTAAGATTTTAATACATATGGCTAAGAATGTAAAGATATTTTTAAAAATTTAGAACTAAAAGTAATATTTATTTTCCACATCTCTTTTTCATNATTTCAATCTATACATCTGCTGTCAAATCTTCCTTTTTATATGTTATTCAAAATTTTGTATGATGAATTTTTATAACACTACTTAATCATATCTTTTTTGCAATTTAATTTTGACTTTAATTGTAAATATGTGCAAAGAAATTTATCCATAAAATAGTTTATTGGAATAAAGAGTATGTGACAGATATGACAATGCACTCAGCTGTATAAACTTATCAAAAGCCAATTCAAAATTAAATGTTAAAATATCTCTTGAAATAGAAAAGTAATAAAGTCTGGGATTTTCACAAAGACACCCAACTGAGGATTGACTAGATCTTGAATTTTTTTACTAGTTTTCAAATTACAACATTATTTTGGCAGTGTTTCAAGGGCTACATAGAAATAAAGGTATTTTAAATATTCTGAATTACATGTTCTCCAAAATTTTGCTTTATTTCCCTGAATCCTTCCCAATATAGTGAATAAAGAATCAAAACTCGGGAATAAGAAGCCTGATACCCAATGGCCCTCTTTAGGCATTCCTTAAAACCTGCAAAAATCCAGCCTCATACTAAAAATAAAAAGCTCTCATGAACTGATATTTTAGAGTGGATTTTTTTATGGTAAATCCTCTTTTTAGTTCAAAGTTGTTTTCCAGAGATAGGGAGATTTTCACGCATGAAGATATTTTTCAGATATATACTTATGTCATCTGGTACTCATAACCTTTACTATAAAGCAAAAGAAAAATAATTTCCCAAAAGTTCCAAAATATAACCATTCTATAAATTTATCGCATGAAGATATTTTTCAGATATATACTTATGTCATCTGGTACTCATAACCTTTAATATAAAGCAAAAGAAAAATAATTTCCCAAAAGTTCCAAAATATAACCATTCTATAAATTTATAACCTAAATCAGGCCAAATTTATTGGAATTTAAAACAGTAAGCTATGAAAAAATTTTGGCTAAACCATGCAAATATAAACTCTTTAAGAAATCATAGTTTTTTATGAGTGGAATATAGAAATTCAAAGAATTAAAATCAAAGAAACATGTAACAACAGTAAGAATGATATGCAATCCCATAAAAGAAAGAAATAATCCCATAGTTACAGAAATAGCAAATATTAATCTGGTTGGAAAAATGGCTCCACATTTCCATATTTAGGAAAAGTTATAAACATCGATTGTTAGCATTAAATAATTTGTCATTATACTCGTATCCTCTGAAATTAAAAACTCACATTTAATGCCATTTTTACTGATTCTAAACCACTGTGTTTTAAATCAAATAAGAATAGTTGCTAAATAATCTTTGAATATGTATATGTGTTTTATTTTTCTTAATTGTGAAATACAGTTCCATTTTAAAGTGAAAATATACTTACTCAAATGAGGATTTACAGGAGCTACAAGAAAAGTAAAAAATAAAAACAAAAAACAGAAAACAACGTTAGCATGGCTCAAATGTCTTTTATAAATAAAAGTCTAATCAGTATCTCATAGTTTCTTACCAAAACTTAACGATCTTCCCCACTGTGACCATGGAGAATTATATCTGCAATGCATTTTGTTCTAGAGTACTGATTACAACGTACTTTGGAGCTCAGCGATAACAGCTTCAAAGCACCAAAAAGATCAATGTTAAGTAGCATGGGGGATTTGTTCATTTTCCAAGGAACAGAGTTGCTGACCTTTTATATCTTAACCAGTGCTGAACAAAACCCAGAAATGAAAACTGAAGCTGACAATAGTTAAACCTAAAATCTAGATCGTTTAACAATGAAAATAATTATCCAACAGAGATTACACTTTTGTTTTTTGCTATTATCTATTTCTTGTGAGAAAAACATGGCATATATGAAAATAAAGCAATCATCGTATCATGTAATATCACGTGTCCTGAAACAAATAGCTATTTCAGCACCACTTTGTTTAATTACATTAAAACACACAACATGCAGAGTTTTCAAATGATAAGCAACAATACATTTTGCATTTTTGTGTACTAAAAGTATGTTTCAGAAAGCTAACAGTGTTTGCAATATAAGTGCCAACTGATTTTCACCCAAAGAGAAATGGGTTTTAAATTTTACTAAGACATCAACAAAAATACATATAACTTAAGAGACAAAATTGTATTAGTATGTATCATTTAGGCATTTATCACTTAAGGAAAACTCCATTTTGTATGGAGAGCATGATTGTAGTTTCCCAAGTACAACGGGTAGTTAATCTACCCTGTAGAACTCTATCTCTAGTTTGTCATTTTCTTAGTGTTTACCATTAACCACCTTTATCAAACTTGTACATTACTAGTATGTACTAGTACAAGTATGTACAAGTATGAAAGTATGATAGGCAAAAATGCATACACAGGCACAAAGCATGTTCATATACTCATATAATTGTTACATTAGTGCACTGAGATCAATTTTAACAAATTGAGTCAGTTTCTCAATCATTTTTACCATTTCTACAAATAGAAGGAAATTTTCATTGCCTTAGTTATCTTTCTGATTATGCATTCCATATTGCAAATTATGAAATGAATAACATCGAGAAGAGACTATATCTTTACTAGTTCCACTAAAAGTGAACTAAAAAATAACAATTCCTTTTCTCACAAGATATAAATATATTTTAATTTGAAAAATTAATTAGTAAAAATCAAAGCTTTTATAGTCAAAATAATATAAAATTATAAAAATTTCTGTGTACAATCTTTCAAAGAAGGATCTTTGAATTATAATTTTGTTCTACAGAATTTCATATCTACATGTACCTCTCACCAGACCCAATTTCAATTGCATCTTCCAGAATATTTTAGTAATCAAATTCTCTATAAATAGCGCAGTTAACTTTGTGAAAACTTGCAATTTTAAATTCTAAATATTGCAATGAGTCAATTTTTTCTTCAATTGCATCTTCCAGAATATTTTAGTAATCAAATTCTCTATAAATAGCACGGTTAACTTTGTGAAAACTTGCAATTTTAAATTCTAAATATTGCAATGAGTCAATTTTTTCTTCTTTTATTTGAATTTGCATGTCTAATTTCTTAAAAATACTTATTATAGACTAAATTGTGTTTCCCCAAAATTCTTATGTTGAAGCCTAATCTCCAATGTGATGTATTTGGAAACAGGGCCTTTAGGGAGGTAATTAAGGTTAAATGAGGTTATAAGGGTGTGGCCCTAATCCAAGGGGATTAGTGTCCTTATATGAGGAAAAAAGAAAAAAGATTGTGATCACATTTCTTAAGTTCTTAATGAGATAAGTTTTAAAGTCATCAAGAATTTGAAAAGATAAAATGTAGACAAATATTCCATCATAATTGTGGGATCAAAAATAAAGGGACAATTATGAATTCACATTATCACATAGGTTCAATGTTAACTAAAGCATTATGCTCTATATCTGTTTATTTGTAATCGAAAATTACAATTTATGGTGTTAAGGTTTGGGTTGTTTTGGCGGGGGCTTTTTTGGTCACCTGGCTGATGATAGAGAAAATTCAATATACTAAATTTTACTTTGTGTCTAAATTTGGAAGATAATTGTAACCTAAATGTTCCTTACAGTTTAAAATGCAAATACATTCTTTTAAATAAAAGGCTACTTACCACTATATTTGATTACTCGAATTGTTGAATCTCCTTCACCAAATTTGGTGAGAGGAGTCAGTCGAACTTCATAAGCCTCTGGTTTAATTAGCTCAGTCAAGTTATATGTAATTAATTCTCCCTTTTGAATATTGCCATTTATTTTAATCTCCTGTTCCCACCAACGCTGCTGTCCAGCCTGAAATCAAAACAATTACATGATAAAGTCCCCAATATTTTCTTTACAGGTACTTACTGTACTCAAAGGAAATGAGAAAAAAATTCTGAAATTTTATTAAATAAGAAAGTACAATATATTATGTGAATACATCTTATTAAAGTTTGCTCCTATAATGAGCAACAAAGTTTTCAGATGTTTGTATGCAGGTGTTTGCAGATACTTGCCTAATTATCAGAGGTTAATTAAATATATTTGAAAGATTTAATATGTCATTCAGTATGATGTTAGAGTCAGGAAGTTCAAACAACTTTGATATGGAAGTTTGAAGAGATGCAAGTTTAACTATTTCTTACTTAACATATTAATGACATTTGAGACTCGAATAACTGCAAATTCTCTATTATATTAGCAAAAATATGTATTACAGACTTAATGGTTGCCAGGATGTACTCCAGGCATTAGGGGTATAAAACAAAGAGGACTAAGTTCTTAACTTTCTCAAGTCTATTAAAAAGAGAGACATGAGGGCCGGCCTCATGGCGTACTCAGGAGGGTGCAGCGCTGCGAGTGCAGCGTTGCTCCCGCCATGGGTTCGGATCCTATATAGGAATGGCCGGTGTGCTCACTGGCTGAGCGCCGTGCGGGCGACACCACACCAAGGGTTGCGATCCCCTTACCGGTCACGAAAAAGATAAAAAAAATAAAAAACAAAAGAGAGAGAGAGAGACATGATAACGATAAAATAAATGTATAACATAAAATGATTTGAAATAGTCAGCTGTGTGGGCCGGCCCGGTGGCGCACTGGATGGTGCGCCGCTTGGGAAGCGCGGCGGCGCTCCACAGTCAGCTGTGCAGTAAAAAAAAAATAAAAATGACAAGGAGATTAAGAGTTATAGTTGGGAGGGTGGTAGGAGAAACTCTTTTATCTAGGTAGTCAGAGGACACTTCCATAAGAAGGACGCTGGGAAGTCAAGCAAGATGAGGGCTAGGGATTTACCATTGGATTTGGCAAGATGAACATGATGGTGATATTGAAATAAATGGTACCAGTGGAATAATGAAGATGAAAGCCTGAATGTAACAATTTAAAAGAATGGGTTTCACACTACCTCTCACACTAAAAACACAATGCTCAGCAAATTTAACAAGACAGTTATACAAAATGTTCAGGAAACAAAGAATTCTTTTCTTATACAAAATGTTCTGGAGATTTAAAAAAGAAGAAAAAATAACTCCCAAACTAATTTTATTTAATTTTAACCAAAATTAAATTAAGGATAATACAAGAAAGGAAAATTACATATACACAAACCAAATTCATTACATATACACAAATCAAGTTTTAAAAGTCATGCTATATCCAGTATGGTTTATCTCACAAGGATGCAAGAATTGTTTAACATTAGGAAGCATGTTAATATAGTTAACTGGCAAAAGAAGAAAAAATTTATTGCTACCAGATGGATAAAAATTTGCTTCAACTCCTATTTATAACAAAACTATTAATAACAGGAAAAGAAGGGAACTTGCTTAATCTGATATATAAGATCTAACAAAAATCTATAGGACACTTTGTTAATAATGCTTATATGTTAAAATTATTTCCCTGAGTATCACAAATGAGAAAAGAATGTTTAATATAGTTGATTAAAAATTGTGCTTTGGTAACAATGAATGGTATAATCATTGTAAAAATGAAATAAATCTGCAGGGTTATTTACATAGAAATCTACCTCTTTCTCTTCCCGCTCTCCCTCCATGCACATATATTTGGTCTTCCCACTTATGAATAAATCATAGCCCTCCATTTATTTTAGATTCACTTGAACGTCTTTTACTAGCATTTTAAAGTTGTACTCATTAACTACATAGAAATCTACCTCTTTCTCTTCCCGCTCTCCCTCCATGCACATATATTTGGTCTTCCCACTTATGAATAAATCATAGCTCTCCATTTATTTTAGATTCACTTGAACGTCTTTTACTAGCATTTTAAAGTTGTACTCATTAAATTAATGCATATAATTCACTAAATTTGTTAGTAGGTAATTCATAGATTTGCTTGTTATAATAAATTGTGATTTCGTTTTATTCTATGCTATTTTGCTAGTTTATAAAATTTTGATTTTTTTTGTATTTTCCTTATATTCAGCAATATGTATATATATAAATATATATTTTTTACATATGGTACTCCTTCTATATACATTTATATATGCTAGGAATAGTACCTTATAATATGCATCTGAAACTTTTTATATCTGAAATCTACAGTGTCCTTGTTCATAATGCTTTTCTCCTTGTTTGCTTGGTTATTTTTGACTATGTGCTGATCATGTGGCTTAAAATTCTGTTACTGGGGGTTCTTTGGGGCCTAGGACAAAGACATATTGCTTTAGATGTGTACCTCTGTTTCTGATATGCTCCTAAGGGCATCAACAGTATAGTTCACTTTTACTTTGATCATGAAACCCTTTGGTGTTACAGATTAAAGTGGAGAAGTTTCCTTGCTTTGGGCAGGCCTTGGGTTTTTATTCCTATCTGCCTCAACACTGCCAAACTATTAAGAATCAAGGTTCAAGTTTGTCTGCGTTGGTGAACAGCTAAGGGCAAAAGCAGTTTGGGTAGAAATTCCATTTATTACTTTGGATTCCCATTTTCCCTTAGCCTCTTACCTGATAATTTCTCTCTCCTTTTCTCTGTCTCCCCGCACATACACATATACATGTACATGCTATATATATGTGTGTGTATATAAGTATATGTATATGTATTCACATATATTTGTTTTCTGAAGGTGGGTTATTCCTAATTATATAGCCTATACTGCTATATTTCTGAAAATGAAAATCTCAAATATGTGGGCTATTAACACAGTCCTACACAAATGACAAAACTTCCTTTTAGTATAGTGTCTCCCTCTGGAGCAGAAGGAAGGTTTATTTGATGTCTAGTATAATAAAGATGACTCCTTTTTTTGGGCAGTTGTTAGGAAGGTTTCCTTGGCGTCAATTATAAAATACTAAGGTTGCTTAAGCTCAGGGTCCCTTATGTAATGCACAACCAAGGCATGTGCGCCACCCACCTGGGTGCTTCTGTGGGACCTTGGGGGCAAGAGGAATCCATGCTAACATAAAAGTTATGAATTTGCTGTGTTATGAGTCCCTTTCTTTGACCTAGCAGTCGCTAGTGGTCTGCTAGTATCCATGATAGTGTTGTAGCTAACTTGTTAGCTTGTAAGTAAGGTAAAATCTCACTGTTTCCCACCCCCACTCTTTAGTTCTGACATGCATATTCTCATTATTTTATATATACACCAAATCTTGATATCATTATTTTTTGAAAATTTTTGTCTATCTGACGGTGGAAAATATTGCTGTAGTTTCAATTTTCATTTCTTCATGAGGCTGAGTCTCTTTTTTAATTAACTAGTTATTTGTGTTTCCTCATCTATAAAATACCTGTTCTTATTTGGCTCATTTTGCTACTGAATTCTTTTTTTTTTTTCTTATGTATGAACTAAATACAAAGTGCTGTTATTTCAAAAGATTAAAAAAAGGAGTTTAAGCACACAAAAAATATACAAAATAATTTGACATTTTGCTATTATCTAAAAAAAAATGTTTAATTAAGGTGTACTCCTATGGATGTTAATGTAAGTTTAATATCACTCAGTGTTTGTAGTACATCTTGAGGGAGAGACTGGTGTTCTGTTGTTATAATGAGATGTTCTACTCAAGTAATTTTAGTTGACAGACACATTGATGTTGTTACTTATTACAAACTCTGAAGTACATAACTTCATATGTGTATTAAAAAAAGCAATAAGTTTGATTCCAAGTCTTTAATTTAAGGCTGCAATGAATGTATATACTTAAGCAATTGGATGAATAAGCAATTAAATACTTCATATCATATCTCAGTGAGCTTTGCAAAATGTAAAAATGGAAAACTAAATGTAATGTTTGCATGTACACAAAAGAAAATGCAATCTGGATGAATAAGCAATTAAATACTTCATATCATATCTCAGTGAGCTGTGCAAAATGTAAAAATGGAAAACTAAATGTAATGTTTGCATGTACACAAAAGAAAATGCAATATTATTCTACTTGTTGAAGGTAACACTACACAACCCTCAGAAAACGTGAGATCTAAATCATAACTACAGATGACAGTCCCAGACCATACTTATGAGCATACTGATATAAAAGTGTTAAAATTTTTTTCATGTCAATTTTAAAAATTCCATTTAACTTTTCCTTTTCCTAGGAGATACATTCCTGTTAATGGGTAGCCTAAACCCCCCCAAATCCCCTACAGTGAGGCTTTTTATTAAATGCTGTAGTTTGTTACTTTTGCCACAGAGAATAATTTAAAAGCTATTGCTGAAAAGGTCTCAGGGGGAAAACCATATTAATTTTTTTCTCCTAATTTTAAAAGAGACAAATTAGCTCCTCTAAGCAGAAGGCTGTCACAGACTTTAAAATCCTTTTCTTTTCCTTTTGGACAGTGAACTTTTTTCAGCTCTGTAATGAACTCCACTGAAAAGTATCGGATAAGTCAGAATCTACAAGAGAAGTGGGAATATATATATAATATGCTTTAAATATATACAGTGAAAAAGAGAAATTAAAAATGTGTTAACATTACATTCCCATTTCAGTATGATAGTTACATTTCTAAAAGCACTTTTAAAAACTATATTTGAAAATAGGAATTAAGAAATTAATCAAACAGATTAAGCTTATTTAAAAACTGTCTTCTGTGTTTTTAGTATAAATTGTACTAAGTCAGACTACCTCCAATTCACTGTGACCCCAACCAGTAAGGTGCCTAAATGATGACTTCTATACAACATATCCCCTTATTCCACCAACATACATCAGAAAGGCTGATCCTTTAATGGTGCATTTGATTTATCTTCCATAATTTATGGAATTGCAGTTTGGGATGATAGTTGGAAATACTCAAAGTATTTTGTTTACTAAGAAAATTAAAAAATATATACAGCTAGCAACTTTTTGAAGATTAACTATTAACAAGCATTTTGTTAAAGATTTTACACATTTTAACTTAATAAAAATCCATTGAGATTAGTATTATTATCCTTATTACCTCAGCTGAGGAAACTAATAAACTAATATATGTTCCCAGGTTATACAGTTGGTAAGAAGCAGGACATGATATAGAAACCCAATATTGTCCAATATCAAGACTATCTTCATAAACTTAGTCTCCATTCTCCATTTCCTATTATTACATTAAACGTGTTGCTTTCACAGATTTCCCTGACCAATGTGCACTTTACCTACCTTCCTTTAGAGAAATGACGACGTTTATTTTTTTTTTTTTCCTTGTGGGAAGTCCTAATTATGTTGAACTGAATTACATAGCAAGGGGTGATAGACTAAGACAATAAATCTACCTTTAGGAGAAGGCTTAGTTACACAAAAAGCTTTTGATTTTGTGATACCTGACATTTTTAAGTGAATTCAGAATCTGCTTTGGAATTTTATTTAGTGGCTCCAATGAACATGTGCTCTGGTTGTGCTTAGGTTGTACTCATAACTGTTACATAAATCATTAAATGAAAAGATATTTCATATTGGCTCAGGAAAGAATTTGCATGTATTACTGACATAACTCTCTACCATGTATTTATTAGTGCCATCTATGAAAACGAAACAATATTGAAAAACACCCAGGTTCCAATAAAAAAAAAAAGAAAGAAAAAACTTGTTTCCTATCAAGTTTGGAAGTAACACAGTCTAATTATTTTCTTGTCATGCTTGAAAGCAGGTGAAAGGACACCTCAGCCTAAAGATTAATTCATTATAGATTTCCGCCCTGATAAATTGGAATTTAGCAGCTGTCAGCATCTTTCTTCATAAGTTAGGTTACTCAAGAAGTACAGATAGATTTGTATTTAGGTTTTGAATATTTCAGGTTTTTAGGTTTGAAGCCCTGATAAATTGGAATTTAGCAGCTGTCAGCATCTTTCTTCATAAGTTAGGCTACTCAAGAAGTACAGATAGATTTGTATTTAGGTTTTGAATATTTCAGGTTTTTAGGTTTGACTCATCTTGATATCTCTCAATTATAAGGGGATTATAATCATTTCCTTCAATTGTTTTTATAAATAAATAGTATGCTTCTTTATGTCTATCGGATATTTCACTACTGCTGCATTCTGGATTTATTACTAATAGCCTTATATTTTGATCCTGCCAAAACCACCTGTCCCATCCATGTCTCATTTATAACTTCCTCTAATAGTCTTTTAACTGAACTTACTGCTTCTGGTGAATTCTGATTACTGTCCATCCTACATTTTGCCACTAAACTAATTTAATCATATTCTTCTGCTTATATTATTTGAGTGATTTCCCTTTTAAATATCATTTATAATAACAGATAGAATTACCGTACATCCACTATGTACTTTGATGAATCATTTAAGTTCATTTAGTCAAAATCTATGCCATCATGGATATTTTCTAAGTTCTATTAGACTATTTTAGCTTGATACCATTGGGCAATAAATTTGACACTCATAGGTAGAAATATCAGGTTTATATATTTTCATAGACTTTATATAGTAGACCATATACTGATATACAAATTTAAAAGTACTGATGTACTGTAGCTTTAAATCAATTATTGACAATGATAAAAAGCTTAATCATCAAGGTATTCTAAAATTATAGACAGAATAAAAATTTAAAAATAAGGCAATGCTTACACAAATATGTAAACAGAGATTAGAATCACTTACTGCATTTTGGATTAAAATTGACAATAGTATTCTCTTTTCATGGAAATTACTGCATAACGACATTGATTGATATATTTATTCATTCATTCAAAATCTTCTAACTTGGCATGACAGACAAAAGAAATGGTAATAAGCAGAATAAGCTCTTTTTATATTGTATCAGTATTCAAATTAAGAGTGGAAGGGACAGCAAATAGGAGCATAAGAATATTATATACAAAATATTCAAACACAGCTCAACATATCTTCAAGCTCTGCATACAGTTTCTTTGAGTCTTAGAAAATTTAGAATAAGTAGAACAAATAAATGAATAAGTATAACAATGTGGCAGCAAATGCTACTTGCTAATCTATTCCCAGTCCTGTTGTTCTTTAGTAAGAACACCCAGTTTTTTAATGGTGCTACACTTCTGAGCATTTCTTTCTTTTTTTAATTTATTTTTTATTAGCAAATTCATTATTACAAATCGTACTTATTCTTTATGCCTGTTATCGATTCCCTGCTGCCCTTCCTCTCCTCCTCCTCCCTTCCCCTTCCGACTCCCCTTTTTCATAACCATGGATTTGTTCTCTCCATCTGATAGATTAACTGTTCCTCTTTTGGTCTGTTGCCTAGATGATCTGTCTAGTACCGAGAAAGGTGTGATCAAGTTCTCCCCTATTATCATAAATCAGATGATTCCTCTATTACTCTGGAGTACATTTTGTGGAGGCAGATAACCTCTTCTTTTTTTTTTCTTTCCCTTTGGTCTCCACTGGTGCCTCTCCTTCTGTCAGTGCAGTTGAGAGTCTGGCATGCCATGGGAACGGTGGCTGTAACTGCTGCTATAGAGACTAGCCATGTTTGCAGCAGCCATGGCAATTGTGGTGGCTATGGTGGGCTTCCTGCATGGAAATCGTGTTTTTGGTGTGCTCTTTACCTGGGTGCAGCTCGATTCAGTTTCCCGTGGCTCCATGCCTCAGGATCTTGGTGGTGAGCATTCATTTAAATCAGGTGTGGTCATGTGACCTAGTCCTGGCCAGTGAAATGTAAATGGATGTGCTATGTAGTGCTTCTGGGAAGGCTAGCGAAGACAGCCTAAACAACTGGAAAGAGTTCTTATTCATTTTTTTTATTTTTTAAATAAATTTAATTTTGAAAAATATTTTGTCTTTACTCTTGATTCTGACCTGCCACTATCTTAGATCATTAGGTAAACATGACCATGGAAGTCATTACCTAACCTATGGTAATGGAAAACACCTATAACCTTAGTTGTCTTATGATACCATGGAGCACCATGTCAACAATGGACTGCTGATGTCCAAACTGGTTTTATATGAGAAAAACAAACAAACAAACAATCTCATTTAAGTTTCTGCTATTTCGTTCTTTTCAGTTATATACACACCTATAACCTTAGTTGTCTTATGATACCATGGAGCACCATGTCAACAATGGACTGCTGACGTCCAAACTGGTTTTATATGAGAAAAACAAACAAACAAACAATCTCATTTAAGTTTCTGCTATTTCGTTCTTTTCAGTTATATATAGCCATATATAATCTTAAGTATTATAGATATTAATCACTAAAAACAAATCTGATTTACTCAATATAAATTATAAATTTTTTTCTCTAAAACTGTTTAATAAATTATGTTATGGTTTTGTCAACATTGTCTTCTATCAAAGACCCAGTTTGCAAACTGCAATATAAAAATACATCAAGGTAAAAATAAGACTATGTTTCTTTCACTTAGCAATTGCATAGCAATTCTATGTAACAAATAACCATAAAATCTTATTGGTATACATCAAGAAGCATTTATCTCTTGCTTATGCATGTGCACGTTGTCTGAGTTTTAGCTGATCTAAGCTAGGCTTGACTGGGTCATGAATAGAATTCAGGTTAGCTCCAGATGTCTCCCATTCTTCTTAGACCATCAAGCTACCTAAGGCAGATTCTTCTCATTAATGAAGTCAGATGTACCCAGAGAGGTGATCAGAATCATTCAAGGTCTCTTAATGCCTAGGCTCAGAATTAGCATCTATCATTTCTATGCACAGTTTATTGTCAGGAGAAAATCACATGACTAAACTCAACATCTGTGGGCCTGGAATATACTCTTCCCCTAAGAGACCAAAGTTGGGGAAAAATAAACCTTATATGAACAAAAATGTGCTGTAAGTTTCTAGTAAAACTTTCAGCGTATCACGTATTTCCAATTGCAAAATTTATTATTAAATTATTAAAATATGCAAGTTCATGGAGACCAAAGGTGGTGTACAATCTTATAAAAATAATTTTATAGTTCTTTTCATATACCATAATTAAAAACAAGATTTTGAGAAGCCATCATCTACCTTAAATTAAAAATTTCCATCAACTACAGATGCATAATTAGATGTATTTCTCCTTTGTGAAATGAGACTAATTCTAATTTTTAGGAAAGGGCCAATTATTAAAATTGTGCTACAACTTTTCAGTAGCAATTATTAAATTAGTAATATATCAGCAGAGTCTTCTGTATGAAGAAATGTGGTAAATGTGCCCCCAGATTGGCACAAAATAAATTGATAATTTAAGCAACCCATAACAATATATAGTAAACATATTTTAAATGTTTTTCAGAAAACCCTGATGTGACATGTGATATTCATGTGTGAAATCTATATTTAGATTATTGTTTTCTACTAACATATTTTATTTACATTTATTAAGCATATAATCTCACTCTCCAATGAAGTATGCCTATGCTTAAATATTATTTTAACTTGATATGAGCCTCATATCTGTACCCTATATTCCTGTCAATTTCCAGAAAAATGCTTTAAACATCAAAGTGTTCTTAATGCATTGCTTTAGAAATTGAACAGCCAGAGAAGCAAGTAATGTGTTATGCAAAGGTGCATATTAAAGTCATTTGATATTGTGAAAATGCATGTTGAATAGCTAATATTCATAATATTCTATTTTAATAGAAATATTACACAATATCTCTGATTGACTCACTCATTAAAAGCCATCTATTGAGAGCCTATTACTTAAACAAAGTATACAGAGTCTTTGTTCTCTATAGAACTTAAAGTCTAACCTAGTACCTGCTTCACTGAGTTGTTCTGAGGATTAAAAAAGTTAATTTAAGTAAAGCACTTAAAAAATGTTTGACAAAAATAAACATTGTACAAGTATAAGCTAATACAATAATGTAAGACTGCTATTACTGGGCAGCAATTGGTACATGTATGAAAAGTATGTGGTGAGAGATTAATTTAGTTATCACTCAAAAATGTATAATTATAAGCCGGGAATATAACATAAATAACATGAGGATCTTACCCAGCATGGGGGATTGTAGTCATCTTTATCCATTTTTGGAAATCAGAAATTTTACCAAAATAAATGATAGCTGGGTCCTAATTGTAAAGTATAAAAATGAAACCATAAAAGTGTTAGAAGTAACTATTTGAGAATTTTTTTGGATCTTTGAGTGATAGGTTTTCCAAGAGGACCCAAAATTCAGAGAACATATAGAGAAAAATCTAACTGTATAAGATTTTTAAAAATATGTACAATAAAAATAAATTAGTGAAAAGATAAACACATGAAAGACTATTTCTAAAACATATGACAGAATTCTTAATATATGCAGAGTCGGTATAATCAATAAGAAGAATGTTAGCCATTAAAAATATAATGGCTAATTATGGAAAACAATTTGGAGGTGGACAAGAGTTTATTCAGCAAGAGACTCTGGTAATTTCTCCGACAAGAAATTGGACTTTGTGATGGTGATAGAGACACATAAAGACAGAAGGATCTGAGAGATATTCAAGAGATAAAACTGGCAGGAATTGGTGATGAACTGCTTATGGGGAATGAAATAATATAATAAAGAGAAGTGTCAAGAATTATTCCCAATTTCTTTCTGGTTTGAGCAATGGGAGAGAGAAATGCCATTCAGTGTAATGAGGAACACTGGAGGAGGACTAAGTTTGAGACAGAATAGGTTAGGATTTAGAAATGTTAAGTTAGAGGGGCCACTGAGGCATCAAGTACAGGTTTTTTCAAGTAGGTGGGTCTAGGGAGGTAACACGAAAACTTTGACAACCTCATTCATTGACATGTTCTTTGGTACTTGAAATACTGTAAGGTGATGACAATCACATATTGTGCAGTGGCTCTTTTAAAATAAAAAGAAGGAGAAGAAGTTAGACAAGAAAGAGATTAAAAACAAATACTTCAGGGTAAGACTTCAAGACTGGATGGAAATGAGGGTTGGCAGGAAAATGAAATATTTCATCAAGGTCACACAGCTAATTAAGAACAAAGGGTGTCAATCATTTTAATTAGATAGATGGCATCAACGAAAATATTGGAACAGGATAAAAATTTTAGCTCAGGGTAAACAAAGATAGCATTTAATTGCTTATAGTGCAGTTCTCAATAAAACAAAATCTAACAGGGTTTTGCACCATCTCCAGGGTTGAGCATTTAATTGCTTATAGTGCAGTTCTCAATAAAACAAAATCTAACAGGGTTTTGCACCATTTCAAACCCAACCCTGGAGATACCATAAAACAATATTGAAGGACCTCAGGGGAAAATTGCAGCTCCTGATGGAAAAGGGATCACGTCACAAGTAGGGGATAGGTTAGCAGATAGTGTTTTATTTTTGCTCCCCCTCACCATCATTGTTATGGACAGATTATGAGAAGATAAAAATTAATCTTACCAGGTCAGGAGTGGATAACAACATTTGCAGGCAAGTTGACAACCGTAGTATTTTCTCTCCTTTTGACTCTTCTTTCCCCCAAATGATTGGGGAAAATGATACATGTGAAGGAGGCTTTCCAAAGGAGAGGTGTAAAAAGTTTCCCTGACAGGTAAGAAGGTGTCTGGGGAGTAGTAAAGCCCAGTCTGCAATGCCCGAAACTACACTCATTTGTACCATTAACTTTCTATTTGATTCTAAAGTTTAAGTAAATGGAGGGAAGTTATGATCAAAGCTTTAGCTTATCTCATGGATACATATGACCACCCAAGACAATTGACAATGTGGGCAAAGGAACACACACTCACCAGGAGAAGAGAGTGGAGCTTGTAGAGGAGCATAATTATAATAAAGGTAACAAAGGAACCAACCTACAACAGGTGAGGACTCAGTCAATGTTAAATTCTTAGCCCAAATGCAAGATAAGAATTTAAAATCAATGCAACTACCTTCAAAGAAACAGAAGTAATTTTACCAGGGGAAAAAAAGTAGCTTTATAGACCTTCTAAAACCTTTTAAAAATACAGGGTGCTGCAACAGTAAGGCTGAATGGCAAAACTGATGTAACTTAAGAAAATGTTCTGAGCCAGATTATTTCAAACAATTATCTAAGAAGGCAACAGTAGAGTATAATTATAGTTTACAAATTATAAAAGATTAAGAAACATCATTAAAATTTTATTATATTAATAAATATAGTAAGATCTCTTTTTAAAATAATTAAGACAGAGATATATGGAACACCACATTCTACCTCTCCTCAGATCTGTTTCCTTCCTTTGCACTACATAGAGGAACTATATTCAGGATATTCAGTATATATATTATTATATATATTCAGTACTTTCTAAAATCTTTTCCCAAATATGTTTTTAAGCTTTTCCAACATATGCTTGAATATACAGAAGTTATACTTATTGAGGAAAAAACAAAAACAAAACAAAAAAACCCACCCTATCTCCTTCCAAAATACTTGCTTTTTTTGCTATGCTAAGAAATTTTTCTACAACTGAGATAGTTTTGTTTTGTTTTTTGCAAAGCAACGTGCCAAAGTGGGCATGGAATTGCATTAAGGTAGAATGTACATAACACAAGAGGTACAATAGTTCCTTCTCACTATTTGTCTATTTTTATTGCCTCATATATAGCTATTACATTTCCATGCTCTCAACTAATAATGACTAACAATCTGCTTTATGTTCAAGGTAATGCAATCTAGCATTTTATAGTAGAGAAAATATGCATTTTTTAAAAAGATTTACACTACTTTGTATAGTAATACTTCATTTGCTATGATCTCTAAGGCACTAGAAATACACAGACCTAGTTAAATATATAGATTAATCAGTGATTCTCTTTTTGGTTGTACAACCCAATTTCTCTTTTTGAATAGATTTCACCAGAAAATGAAAGCTATGGGGCTGTTTTATGCCAAGAAATACATTATTTTAAGTTTAGCATTAGAGCAGAGTTAGCTTAGTATGGCTTTTACAGATAAAAATAACTGTTGGTTATATGCTTTGACTTTTTACTACCCGAAAACAATAAATTTTGTTTTGATTCTTCAAAAGGTTTATTTTCTACTCACAACCAGAATGTTCAATCCTATGCTTGACCTGGAGGAACTTCATTCTGCTTCCAATTAATGGAAGCATTTCGCCTCTTCATCTCCATTGTAGAGCCACCGTGTCAGATACCAATATAATTTACATATTTTTCAAAAAAAGAAAAACCCTAGTTGAACTTGTTAGTCTAATATATGTGCCTATTATGTTATTTGTAGTATGGCAATGGAAATGCCCTTTGACTTCATTGCAAAAAGTCTCTACTTTATCTTGGTTTGTGGCTTTGCTTATTAACTAAGCATCACTTAATTATTTATTATGATAGCCTGGTTTCCAAGAAACTGTTTTTTGAAGTTAAAATTAATTATCTTTATAAAAAGCAACTTCTTGAATGCTTTTTTATGTGTTCCTCTAATTATAATTGTCAAATCCAGACCATATTATAAAATAATTTTAAATCAACTAAAAAGGAAGAATATTTTAAAGAAATTTGAGTCAATTAGAGTAACTATAAACAATGGTGGTTTCAATGTATACATTTGTTAAAAAAAGAAAGATTTATAAAAATAGTAAAATTTGAAATATTTTTAAAAAAATTATCATTATTAAATGGCTATTATTATTGACACTAGCATTAATAATAAAAGTGCTCATGGAGCTGGTGACCAGACCCTCCACCCAAAACCAGGCACAACGCCATTGCCACAGCGCCCACCCAGGGTCCTGAGGTATGGAGTGGAGACCAGACTCCCTCCCACAACCAGGCACACTGCCAGCACCACCACCAACTAGGTAAGGAGCATGCCAAAAACATCATCTCCATGTGGGTGGCCCACCACAGCCACCACAATAACCACATATGCCACGAAAGCAGCTAGATGCCACAATCACCACGCAGATGGTCTGCCAGCCACTGGAGTACATTGACAAGGAGAGTCACCAGCAGAGACCAAAGAAAAGAAGAGGATGTCTCTCTCCACAAAGCTCAGTCCAGAGTGACAGAAGAAGCATCTGCTCTATGATAATACTGGGGTACCTGAACACACCTGTCAGCACTGTCAGCATTGGACAGACCATCTAGGCAAAAAATCAACAGAGTAACCATTACTCCTTCAGAAGGAGAGAAGAAACCTAGGGCAATTAGAGGGGGGAAGGGGGAGGCAAGGAGGATAGGGAGAGATTGGACAAGGGGCATAAAGAATAAGTACAATTTATAACAATACATATGCTAGTAATATTGATTTTATCAACATATGTCAATGTTGAACCCCCAAAATATGTCTAATGAACTATGATTCAATAAAAATTGAAAAAATGTGCTAATTAGAAAGACTAGGTCTGATTCACAAAAGGGTATGCAGATATCCAGAGCTTTGGTGAGGCTAAGTACTTTTGTGAGCCTAATACAATTCACAGATTAGCAATCCAAAAGGGAAGTACTGATGAGTGTTCAAATGAACTAAGAACATTTAAGAAAATTCATACCAAAGCCATTTATTTTTGTCAAATCTTTCTGATGTTTCTCATACACAAGCTAACATGATTTAATGTTTACATCAGCATGTTTTCCTTTAAAAAATTACAGGTCTATAAACAATCAAAACCTATATAGTTCTTAAATAATCCTTAAAAATGTAAGATGAGGGCCAGCCTGGTGGCGCACTCGGTTGAGTGCGGCACTTGGGAGCACGGCGGCGCTGCCGCCAAGGGTTCGGATCCCATATAGAGACCGGTCCGCTCACTGGTTGAGCGAGGTGCGGGCGCAACACCGAGGGTTGCGATCCCATTACCAGTCACGAAAAAAGACAAAAAGGAAAAAAAAAATGTAAGATGAAATTTGACTAAAAACTATGGACTCAGGTGAGCTCCACTTTGATAGATCCAAAATCAGGGTCTTGATATTGATGTCTTTGTTTATTAGAAAATTCTTATTGTAGTCCTGGAAAATTACATCCTAGTTTTCAAAGTTGCATTACCAGGGTAGCCTATGTGGAACCACTGGAAATAAGTGTGAATCTCTGCAGCTATGAGAAGGCATGTGGAAATCACAGCTCCATTAAAACAAAAGAAATAGAACATGTAGGGACAGCCCTGTGCAAATCAGAGAAGCAAGCAAATATTTAATGTCCCAGAAGACTCTTCCCTATACCTAGATGATTATTCTTTATTATCTATTAAGTTTCTATAAGATAAGTCCTTAACTTAGATGAAAAGCCCAACATTTCACCTTTTCTGGAAGACTCACTTTATACAAGAAGACTAGTATGGACAGAAAATATTACAGATATTCAATGCAATTCCCAGTATTGCAATCTTACTATTTAAAAAATCTACTTTTAAGCAGATAGGACTTTACTTGGCGAATGTACACATTATGTTTCTAAATTCCATTTTACACTTTCATTTATATTATTTTGAGGTTGCATGCAAACAATGCCATATCAAATTATTGATACCAGTTTGTGTCATTATGCATGTGCACACTAAATCACACACACACTGTAAATAATACTGTTAATGACAAGGGTATTCTTTTTTTGGTCTGCATTCTACAGAATATAAGCTCCACGAGATCATAAACTACTGGTGAATTGAATTCTTGTCCCATGTACATGGAATGGTATGCGACATCCAATTATAGTAGAAGAATCAAAGAACATTATGGGTTTGTTGAATTATTTTCAGGAGCATGTGTTATATTTTACTGTTCTTTTACATAGATTATATGTAAAGGGCATTTATTTAATCATTTATTCATTAACTCATTTAGTTACGCATGAGACATTTATTAAGCTCCTTTGAGTTCTTTACAAGTGCTTTCATTATTTGAAATAAATGGTACAACTTCATAATCAAATCTTTGCTCACATACTTTTAGTATTCAAGAAGTAAACTTAAGTAGATTTTTCTGAGGTTATATTTTATAGCAGGAAAACAAATGGTACTATTAATATATTCAGTCAAATACTGCTGACCAGAAAGGCAAATCTTGATAGTAATTTGAGCTTTTCACAAGTATTTGGTTCTTTTATTCCTTGCCAGTACTTGGAGGACAGCACTTGTTTGCCCTCTTGACCTCAGATCAAGTCATGATGCTTGCTTTAGTCAAGAAAATATGAGCAGAAGTGAATGTGCCCCTGCAAAAGGAAGATTTAAGAGCTGGTGATGGTGCTTCAACATGCTCTCCCCAAACTACAATTGAAATTGTAAAGATTATTTTGCATCAATCCATAGAAGTACTTAACCTAGTAAACCAATTTTGGTGGGGCACTAAAATACCTCCTAATATGTGGAAAGGATAATGTAAAAATTACAGGGGAGATAATGAAAATAAAAAAGCAAAAATTACTTCTAAAGTGAAGTAATTATTTTAAAAAAAGTTTTCCAGGCTTGTTTGTTTCTAATTTAGGACCTATCATTGCAGTACCTTACATGACGGCATAAATACATATATATTCAAACTTAGCTTCTCTAAGCAGAGAAGCTGCTTTTTAATATAAGAAAACTACCTATGATTTTTTTATTGTGTCATTTTGCTAAGACATGGATGTCTGAAGGATAAACTTCAGCCCAAGATCTTTAGAACATAAAATGAAAGAATTGCATGGATACATTAGTATATTAAAGTTATTTTGTACTAGAACATGAAGCCTCCTTTGGAGTTTGTTCTTAAATTTTGTCATTTTACATTTCTTTGAAAATGTTCCATTAAATATGTGCCTAATGTCAATCTCAGTTCATTTTCTTTTTTGGTATAAATAATCATATTCAAGAAAAAACTTTAGACATTTCTTAACATGTAGAAATGGGCCAACAAATGTTGATATGTTTTAACATAAGATACTCTAAAGACAACAAGCATCTAAGTGGTGAACACTGTTTCCATCCCTGCATTCCTGCTCTTCTCCCTTCCCTAAACCTGCATTCAATCATCAAAACCTCCAGATTTTGACACATCTATTTCTCTCCAATCCCCAGTGCAGAATCTCTGGTTCAGGTCGTTGCATTTCATTTGAAATAAAGCAGTAGTTTTTACTCTATGTTTACCCCTTATTAATTTTTTACTGCCACAGTAATTACTTGACTCCCCTGTTCTGACTCTTACAGTGTCTCCCTCTCCTCAAGGTAAAGTTCAACTTCTTTGGAATGGTTCTTATGGCCCTTCCCGATCTCTGTCCTCATGTCTCCAGCTTCATCTCATTCCTTATCTCCTGAACTATGGTCAAGATGTACTTCACCATTTTCAGTTCTCCAAAATAACCATGCTGGCTCTGTGCCAGGTACATGTTAATTCCATCCATGTCCCTTGATCTGAGTAACTCCTACTCCTTTAAGGACAAGAACTATCCTTCCATCCACTCACCCCCACCCCTTTGTCAATTCAAATGTGTACCAGAGTCCTTGATATATAATCTGAGCTCAGTATGTATTTTGTTGATTACATGAATGAATTCTTCTTTCTTCTATGTGATTTTTTTTATAAATTGACATGAAATACAAAAAATAAACAACAAAAGTTTTTACCTTTGCTTAGTTGAATAAATATTTTCCATTGAACTGTACACTTCTAGTCATATAAGACTCTGAACGCATATTGGTCTATTGGATAGTTTCTTTGATTTGGATAATAGAAGTCTTGGAATTCATAATAATTAAATATTTACAGTCTGTAAAGAAAACACTTTAGACATTTAAGAAGTGTTTTATCAGCCAAGGAAAGAAATATATCAGTCTTCAGTTTTTTAATAAAATATTGATTCAAATGAATAGCCAGGATAACTCAGGTCAATTTAATGAGGCTCGTAATCAGTTGACCTTGGAATAATATTAAACTCATCTAAAATCTTTTTTTTTCTATTACCCTTTTAACGTTTTCTAAAGCAGGGATTCCAGAAGTTAGTGCTTTTTCCTAGATATAGTGGAGAATTTTGTAAGAAAAGTATATAAACCAATACTCAAATTCTGACTCAATGTTCCTCATCATATTTAAATACAGAACATAAAGTTTAACCAAAGGAGTCAGTTAACATCACCAGAAAGGTGAGAGAAATGCTGGGTTCAGTTTACCAACCCCATCCAGCTATGAGTTTAATAACTCAGCAGTGATTTTATAATCGTACTTAATTTAATAGGTAACAAGATTTTCTTCATTAAAAAAAAATAGAATTCCTTAGAACTGAATTTGTTATTAGTCTTAAAGAATCAAATTTGTTTTCCGGACTTTATGTGATATACAAACATACTGTGTAATTAAGATCAGGTTTGATATTAAATGGGAAGGTATTTTGTACTAGACAGTCTAGGTATTTTATAGATAGAACAAATTATTTAGATCTATAGGCTTAAAATAAAAATATGGCCTAAAAATAAGACTTTAAAATCATAAAATTTATAACTCAAATTAATATCCCCTTAAAGAAAGCTAATCTCATAATCAAAGATATAAATAGTAATTATTGGGGGGAAAAATCCAGTTTTTAAAAAAAATTATGTTGCCACATTCTTAGCACAGTTTATTTTAAATACTGCTCACGTGATGTTGACTATGTCCAAAAGCTCTTTGATTCAAGATTCTGGGATCACTCAGGAGATTAAAAAGGCCGCATACATGCAACATAAAATCCTCATTAAAATGATAATCAGGGCCCCATGGCTCACAGATTCAGATCTCTACATAGGGATGGCAGGTTAGCTCACTTGGAGAGCATGGTGCTGACAACACCAAGCTAAGGGTTAAGATCCCCTTACCAGCCATCTTTTAAAAAAAAGAAATGATAATCAGATCAGAACTTAGTGATTTTTTTAAAAAAATGCTGGTGTATGATTGTGTTCTAAGAAAATGCCAATATCAAACATATATTTAGGAATCTAAATTTTCTAAGATAATATGGAAAAATGAAAATTACATTCACACTTTTGTTTTCTATTATTAAAATGGGACTTTAGAAAAAGAACTGTATCAATTTAATTGTATCTAAATGCTTTTGCCTTATCATCCTAAACTTTTGTGTATAAGTGGATCTTAAAAGGAAATGTTGTTTATTGAGGCCAATTTGCACATACAAATTTTTCGTGGGAGGGTTGAGTGTAAAGAATATGATAGCAGGAAAAAGAAAAGTGGGTATACATACTCTTTCTCTTCTGCACCCCATCTAAAACATCGTCTTCCTGTTCACATTGGCAGAATAGCACAAGGCCATTACTATTTATTGAGACATTCCAAAAAGATATAGCAAAGTTTCTCTCTCCTGTAGCAAGATATATTATCTGAGTAAAATTATCAATTAGAATAGAGCGGCATAGGGCCGGCCCGGTGGCACACTGGATAGTGCGCCGCTTGGGAAGCGCAGCGGCGCTCCTGCCCAAGGGTTCGGATCCCACATGCAGACCGGTTCCCGCTCACTGGTTGAGCGAGGCGCGGGAGCAACACTGAGGGTTGCAATCCCGTTGCCGGACACGGAAAAAGACAAAAGACAAAAAATAAATAAATAAATAAATAAAAGAATAGAGCGGCATAAAAAAACACCCTTGGAAAAAAAATTTCTGAATATAAAAGAAAATCTTAAGAACAAAGAAGGCCAGAAAAGAATGCTTTGGCAAATAATTAGTATTAAAAAATGAATAAGGGAAAGGATTTGTTTTCTGGGCCATGGTTTATAACACCAGAAATATGTTTTCCTCTAGTGGATAGCAAGTATCTCACAAAACGTGGAAAGAACAGAATTAGCAGGAGACTTACTGATCCGATCGAGAAGGCTTTAAAGGAAGACTCACAGTGGGAAAGAAAAATGTAAATCAGTAAAATGGATCTTATGGAGGACAATAGGTTTAAAATGAAAATAAGATATAGTGAAAAAAATGTCTGGAAATTACTTTGTGAAAATCATGGCTAGGAATAATATAATAATTAGGCTTAAGATATGCAGTATAGTAAATAAAAGTAAAATAATAATATCAGACATGTTAAGCTCTTAAAATACTCTCTTCTTTTTTTTCTTTCAATCCTCATACAACCCTGGCAGGTGACTTTAAGAATTGCCACAAATGTCTGTGCAAAGAGTGCCTGGCTTGTGGGACACGTGGGGGACATCTTCAATTCCATGCTCCAATTGCCTGACAGGTAGCATCATCTTGGACTTACAGGATAGGAACCCAGGTTTGCTATGTTCAGAAACATGCTCAGGGTTATATAACTAAAAAATCAGAAGGCTAATTGGCTAAACTTGGAAGCCAGGTTTGTCTACAATTCATTATTTTAACAAAACATAGTAAAGGGAAATTTATACACACATATGCACACATATATAATTTAATCTAACAAAGCAGAGTAAGAGAAAATTATCCAACTAATTTGGTCAAAAAGAACAATGCAATGACTGGGAAATATGTGTCACTGCATATCAGGGAGTTATTATACACCAGCTTTATAGTCAAAAAATATAAAGACAGGAATTTAGAGAAGATGTTTGTGTCAGGGAGGGAAAATCAAAAAAAGAGAAATTATCATTGGAAAATAGCCTAACAAAACAATATTACACAAGATAGTTTGCTAGGAATGAGTACAAGATATAAACTGGAAAGAGGGGATTTAATTAATTGGAACCCTCCTGGGAGGAATTCTAACTCTGCTAAAATCCGTCTTCTATTTGGGGGTTGAGAGACTTCACTGGTTATTATTTTTCCGTTAAATTTGACTTACAGAGAATGTTTCTGACTTTCATATACAACAGAGACCTTAGGTGGGAACAATGTATTTGAGGCACTTTAGAGTAAAGGAAGGAAATAAGGAGCAAAGTTGGGTAAATTCTGTAGACTTACAAAAAAGCAGCCCTGCAACTAGCAGTGGGAAGTTACCCAGAGATTCTCAGAAAATCTAACTGATTAGAAAACTCAGAAACTAAAGATACAATTCTGACTCTATCATTGCAAATAAATCTATAGCCAGAACATAGCAAAAGACACCTAAAGAAAACAATTTAATTTTACAAATAGCAATTTGGTTTTAGGTTCTTAGATTTAAAAAAAAGAAATATGTCTGGTAAAAGATAACATGTTTGGTAAATGACCAAACAAGATGTGAGACACCTAAAGAAAACAATTTAATTTTACAAATAGCAATTTGGTTTTAGGTTCTTAGATTTTAAAAAAAGAAATATGTCTGGTAAAAGATAACATGTTTGGTAAATGACCAAACGAGATGTAGTAAGGAGTTAAAAAAAAAAAAAAGAGTGTGAGGTTTGTGAAGTCAAGAACTCTCTGAGATGCCTCAAATATGAAAAGTTTAAAAATATTAGCTGTGTTAAGAAAAGAAAAAGAAAAAGAACGGGATAAGCCCCTCAGCGTAGGGAAGAAGAACTGCTAATTTGTTTTGTTGTTATCTTCTCCATCAAGGAAGACGGTCAATAAGAACAAGTTGAACAAACAAGTTTGAGATGGATTTGAGATTGACTCAGATTTTCCTAGGGACCAATGTAAATGAAGGGTAATAGGAGAAACTTGCTGAACGGTCCACTGTATTTTGATTTATCAATGACCTGTGAGCACTTAGATAAGTAAGCAGCAATTATCAAACGGCAGGATGTTTTCACTAGAAAAGCTCTTTTACTTTTTTGAGATAATCAAACACACAGTTTAGGAATATTCAATTTACAGTGTTTCTTATTTCAATGATGCTATCTTACAAGGTTTCTTATTGTAACTTTATGAGCAAGATAGAAAAACCACAATTTTATGATAGAAGAGCTGAATGGATTGTTGGACGTTAATCAATCTTTCCCCAAGCAAACTTTGTCCTTTCTACTGTCCTAACTCAAAATGTTATCCTGCAATTTAATTAAGGCAGTGGAACACACACTTTGCAAATCTGTGAATAATACAAAACTGTAAGGTTGAGATAATAGATTATGTGGCAATCAGATAAATATTCAAACATGTTTTATGCTGAAACAGTCACCCAGACAGTATGCGATCTGACAAAACACAATGTAAGGACTTATATTGACCATGTATACCAACAAAGGATGAGTTTAACAGTGGTTCATTCGTAAAACATATCATTTTTTCAGCGTAACACGTAATCTTCAGCTACCTTAGGGAAATATCATACTTTATTATTTCTTCTCATTTTACTAAAGTATTTCTATTCTTCAGACATATTAAATTAACTTTTAAAACATTCTTGAACTCTTAGTGTAAAAATATGTAAGACTTTCAGCTTCTTAGAAAACAAGACAAATAGTTATGCAGTTTAGGTAAGAGGGAGCACATCCTAAATAAATTCATTTCGTGGTAATTATACGATCCCCTAGCATATCTTGTGATAAATGTTTTCAGAAAGCTCAAAGAATATCACTGTAATGTGTCTGCTATCATACTGGAAAATGTGTAAATTAATTTCAAATATTTCAAAGTAATTCAGAACAGTTTGTGTAATATTATCTTTGATATAAAAAATATATTCTGGAATTCATGTAAAATGTTTAGAAAAATTACAGCAACAAGGTGTTCACAAAGGACAACAAGGAAAAAAAGATATGAATTAAATTTCTCACCTGCCTTATACCCAACCTGTATGCGACAATCCGATCCACTGCATCAGGATTCATTTGTGTCCACTGTAGACTGTAGGAATAAACACGGTGTCTGTTCTGCCACACAGGATTATAGGTATCGTAATAGAATTCTGGAGCATAGGCCTTTCCTAAAAACAGAAAGTGTGCTTAAATTTGAATGCTGACATATTATAGTGTAAACATGCATATTATTCTCTTTGGGCCTTTTATCACTTTCTACTATATGTTTTATAAGTAATTCTTTTCTTGAAAGAATTGAAAAGTCATATTATTAAAGTCCAATCAATTTTCTAGATAGGTTTTGAGAATAGATACCAGATTTCCTGGTTGATTGGATGAGCAGCATGAGAAAAAGAGAATAATCAAGGGTGACCATAGGCATACACATAGAACTTAAATTTAAAGCCATGAGACTGATGAGCTTATTCAAGAGAGCTTGCGTAAGCAAAGAAGAAGGTCTGAGCATGGGGGCAATCCAAGGTTAAGAGTTACAGGAGGAGACAAGAACCACACAAAGGCCTGAGATGGAACAAGTGAATAGGAGGAAAACCAAAAATGTGCTATCCTATAGGTCAAAAGAAGTGTATCAGGAATGAGTGATCAATTATGTTGAAAAAAATTTGTGAAAAAGAAAATTTGTGTTTGTATTACCTGTGGTTTTGATCAATAAATTTGAACTTCAAATTTAAAACAATAAATTAATAACAAAAGAACTTCAGCCAATAAAAAAGCTTTTATTTGGATTTTAAGGAAGTGTGAAGTACATATAGTGTACAAACCATCTCAATTTACAGTGTGCGGATCATTGGGAAATATAGATCTAACTTTCCAATATTCTGCAATACAGATTTTTAAGATTTACTTTATAATTTAATAATAATATTTAGTGAGAGCCTGTTAAATACCAAGTACTGTGCTAGGCATTAGGGATACAATGAATGAGGAGATGTGACTCATTTTTTTATGGAAATTGCTTACATTTTCTGAGACTTTTAAAATAGCTTTGCAATTCTTACTGGGTAAGTTGAAAAATTTTACTTTTATCATCCCTTGTTAACACCTTTTCTTTTTTTAAAATTAGATTAAATATTAAATGTCCTACTGGGTTTTTTGCTATACACAGGAACTTCTCCTACCTAGGTCTGCATATTTCTTCATCATCACTTACTGTCATCTAAGGGTTGCAGAAGAGTTGATCCAGAAAACCTCATAGCACACAATTAAAGGATAAATTTTGAACACTTAAGAATGGAAACGATGGTCTCAATTATCCTGAAGAGTTTCATCAATGACATCAGATACACTAAGTTTAATTTTTGACAGGTTTTCTAGTAAAATTAAATACAGTAAATTAAACATCTGAACTCACATTTGGCAAAGTCCCATACATCAAAATTGTGTTCATTTTAAAAAATGTTCTGTGAATATTTATTCAGTTGAATTGAAAAATGGGTTATCAACCCTATACAAACGAAGGAAGTTTTTAGAAAAAAGCCACCATATTCATTTTATTTTCTTCTTTTACTTATTACTAAATAATACTACAAATTCATGTTCACACTTAAGAGCAAAATCCAGATAAGAAGAAAACAATATACTGAATGAGGGAATCAATACTTAAAACATTCTTAACAACTCACATTTGAAAACAGATTTCTCAAAATGGAATTGGGGAGGTGCATTTTGTAGTAGCTGAGATAAAGAGCTAAAAGTTTTGATTAAAATAAACAACAAACACCTACAAATGAAGTAATGAGAGGCTTAGTTAAATAATGTAAACCTCGAGTGTTTTATTTAGAGAGTAGTGTCTAGATTGAATAGGGGAGATGAGAGTCTTGTGTTTCTTGTTTTTTATAGAGAATGGGGGTTTCTTTTGTTGTTTAACTGAGGAGGAAACACAAAGAATATTAGATTCATTTCTAAGTAGCACTTCCTTAAAAAAAGGAAGGATACATTCAAAGAGGAGGAGAGGAAAGAGTCATAACTAGGGCCTATGTAGCATGGAAAAGAAATCTCTCTCAAAAGTGGGTGAACAGAGTTTTCTAAGAGTTGAAAATCTATCACAGAGAAAGGAAATCAGACTAAATGTTAACAGATCTATGGAATAAAATGAATACCAGTGATTGGCTATTAAAAGGGTGCATATTTTGACTTACAAACGTTCTATCAATGATCTCTGAATATGGAATGGTCTACCACAGTAGACTATGGGTTTCCCTTCTCTAGAGGTATTAGTCAATACCTAAACAGCTATCTAGCAGGGCGGAGATGGGTATCTGCCTACGAGATGGCCACTAAAGTACCTTTCAGTCCTGAATCTGCAGGATGCTGTGAAACATTTGCCTACTTCAAATTAGATTTGATACCTTAACTAATTTTAGATCAAATATGGTTTAAATATGGAGGGACTGGCACTTCTAAATTATCTCATGACATTTTAAATGTATCCCTCTTGAAAGAGCATACACGTGTTGTAAAAAATTATGTTTCTCCTAATTTAGTATGCACAACTATGAGTTCATCTCTAAAACAAGTTCCAGGAATCCAGATATTTTACAAATACCAGTTTATTCTGATGCAACGGACTGCAGACCATGCATTCTAGAATGCTTTAAAAAGGCTGAAATTTTTCTCTGAAATTACCTCCACATCTGTACAACTAAAGACATCAAAACTAATTCTAAATCCACAAGAAATATCTCTTTGGTCTTCTCCCTCTGCTCTGAGGCTGGCAGCAGCACACCTGATCCAGCAGCCGCCATCTCTGATCAAGACAGGGAGGTCAGTCAATGGGCAAAGGAGGATAAAATGATGACAGGAAATCACATTCTCAGAATTTCAGAAAGTAGATATCCTAGCATAGTTGACTTTTTGTTGACTGCCAGTGGGGTAATTGGCCACATGTCATAAATGCAAACTGCCATCATTCTAGGGAGATTATCTAAATTAATACGTTTAAGGTTATTGAAGCAGTGTGAACCTGAAATTAAAACAAAAAGACTCATGACCTTGTGAATAATATGAATTTGTTTATTAAGATCCATTTTGAAAGTAATGAAAAAATTAAGCTTCAATCAAACCTTAATTTAAATATTCTTTGTGGATCAAACAGTGTGAAATTCTATAATTATCTTTATGTTTAATAACGTACTATTACAAAAGCTTTCCAATGTATTCTAAAAATACTTTATTTTATCTGCATTGGAAGCTTCAATCAAACCTTAATTTAAATATTCTTTGTGGATCAAACAGTGTGAAATTCTATAACTATCTTTATGTTTAATAACGTACTATTACAAAAGCTTTCCAATGTATTCTAAAAATACTTTATTTTATCTGCATTGGTTGACTCATGGAATACTAGATTAAAAAATACTTTAGAGATTATTCCAATGTCTCCTACTATAGGTTAAAATACTTAGGGACGGAGTGGAGATGGTGATAACACATGGAAGATGATATAATAAATAATCAAATACCATAAGGCCCATTACAATTTTGACTTTGCTTCATAACTTTTAAAAACAAAATTAGATCTGGCCAGTTAGCTCAGTTGGTTAGAACATAGCCTTACAACACCAAAATCAAGGGTTCTGATCTCCGTATGGCCAGCCACTAAAACACACACACACACACACACACACACACACACACACACACACACACAAAATTAGAGGAAGCTTTATTTTAGTTGAATAATTGGACTACCCTGAAGTTAAAAGTGAAAAACCTTTGAAAAAAACCTCAAAAAGAAAAAAATGCTTACTGATTTCATTTAAGAAATGTATATTAAAATTTTTTTAAAATGTGCAATTTTCTTCTCTGGTTCAGAGCCAATCACAGTTAATGTTAATGTGCTTGCTTTTAAGAAGCACACAGTAATACTAAGGAAATACCCTTATAATAATCTTAAACTCTGACAACAAAACGTGATGTCTGCTGGTTGAACAGTGAAAGAACTCGTGATTTCTTTTTTCTTTTTTTATACTTCCAGCATTTTTCTTCTTCTTCCAGAAAGCAGGCCGAGAAAATTTTCATACTCTTTTACATTTATTCTTATTTTAATTTTATACAATGTTGCTCCATTTTAAATCTAGAAATACATTCATTATCTAAATTGAGAGATAATTTTTTAGATGTTACATATGATTATATATAGATCTTACAACTTAAAAATATCTTTAAAATATTTTTAAGAATATAAAATATATATAGAAAAAAGTGTGCTGCTCAAGATATTGCACAGAATTTATATAAAAGTACAAGTATTCTATTTTGCAAAAGCTTTTGAAAAATAATTGGAGATTTCAAAATATAATTTTACACATTAAATATAAACTAAAAAATCATCATTGTCATTAAAAACACTTAAAATGTGCTTGGCCATATTAATTGATTTTAGTAATGTCAATACAGTCTTTGTAATAAAAAAAAGAGAGAGTGAGATAGAAGGTGTTCAGTTTCCCTGGGTTCAGGTTTCAGGACATGCCTCTGGGTTTCTAGCCACTCCCCCAGGTCTGAGGCCCCAACATCTAGGCTCTCCCCTACAGGAAAATTACTATCCCAGTTACACCTATTTTCAGCACCAACATAGGGAAAATGCAACCACAAGGGGCTGGCTTATGCAAATCCAGTGGCTGGGCATGCTCAGTAAAGAGGGGTTATGTAATCAGTTGGTTAGAACATAGCCTTACAACACCAAAATCAAGGGTTCTGATCTCCGTATGGCCAGACACTAAAACACACACACACACACACACACACACACACACACACACACACAATTAGAGGAAGCTTTATTTTAGTTGAATAATTGGACTACCCTGAAGTTAAAAGTGAAAAACCTTTGAAAAAAACCTCAAAAAGAAAAAAATGCTTACTGATTTCATTTAAGGAATGTATATTAAAATTTTTTTAAAGTGTGCAATTTTCTTCTCTGGTTCAGAGCCAATCACAGTTACTGTTAATGTGCTTGCTTTTAAGAAGCACACAGTAATACTAAGGAAATACCCTTATAATAATCTTAAACTCTGACAACAAAACGTGATGTCTGCTGGTTGAACAGTGAAAGAACTCGTGATTTCTTTTTTCTTTTTTTATACTTCCAGCATTTTTCTTCTTCTTCCAGAAAGCAGGCCGAGAAAATTTTCATATTCTTTTACATTTATTCTTATTTTAATTTTATACAATGTTGCTCCATTTTAAATCTTTTTAGATTAACTGATCTAGAAATACATTCATTATCTAAATTGAGAGATAATTTTTTAGATATGTTACATATGATTATATATAGATCTTACAACTTAAAAATATCTTTAAAATATTTTTAAGAATATAAAATATATATAGAAAAAAGTGTGCTGCTCAAGATATTGCACAGAATTTATATAAAAGTACAAGTATTCTATTTTGCAAAAGCTTTTGAAAAATAATTGGAGATTTCAAAATATAATTTTACACATTAAATATAAACTAAAAAATCATCATTGTCATTAAAAACACTTAAAATGTGCTTGGCCATATTAATTGATTTTAGTAATGTCAATGCAGTCTTTGTAATAAAAAAAAGAGAGAGTGAGATAGAAGGTGTTCAGTTTCCCTGGGTTCAGGTTTCAGGACATGCCTCTGGGTTTCTAGCCACTCCCCCAGGTCTGAGGCCCCAACATCTAGGCTCTCCCCTACAGGAAAATTACTATCCCAGTTACACCTATTTTT
Source organism: Galeopterus variegatus (assembly GCF_000696425.1). NCBI lineage: Eukaryota > Metazoa > Chordata > Mammalia > Dermoptera > Cynocephalidae > Galeopterus > Galeopterus variegatus. The sequence continues at coordinate 35,358 of NW_007735362.1, read as the reverse complement.
AGCACCAACATAGGGAAAATGCAACCACAAGGGGCTGGCTTATGCAAATCCAGTGGCTGGGCATGCTCAGTAAAGAGGGGTTATGTAACCCTGGTGGTTGAATGACCTTCCACTAGAGGTGCTAGAGAGCACAGAACATTCCTGAATATGCCTGGTGCACGTGACAGGACTTGACCAATGAACACACTCCAGGATGAGACCAACTGAGCATGTGCAAGACTAATGTTAAATAAGTGAAAACCACCTCCTTAATTGAATATTCATTAGATAGAAAAACTAAAAAAGCCAAATCCCAGCAGAAGGCAGTGTTCTTGTTCGTTTTCCTGGAGTAGAGGCAGCCCACACTTTGCTGGGTGAAGCAAAGTGTATCTGTATTGAACTTACTTTCACCAAGCGGCTGCTCACTTTCTTGAGCCAGCCTGCATTTTGTACTGAACTTTTTAAGTGTGTATCTCTTGATTTTGTGTTAGACTTGGTGTGGG
>NW_007735362.1:21577-34224 GCF_000696425.1 Galeopterus variegatus | reverse complement strand
GAAAAAAAAAAAAAAAAAAAAAAAAAAAAAAAGAGAGAGATATCAAGTAGCTAATACATGTCACTTTTCCAGGAGGTGCTGACAAAGTTCAAATAAAAAAAATCAGGTCCATTTTATCTCACATTGCATAATATAGAAAGACAAAGCCACACAAAAAACTCTGATATATCTGTGGGTATAATAGAGTCACTAAAACAAAAACTAATCTGAAATTTTTAATAGAAATGCTAGACTAAATCATAACAAACATCTTTTTAGAGGTATATGTTAGCTTGTAAGCAAGAAAGGGAATTTTCCAGGGAGTGAAAAAACTAAAGACCAGACTCTGAGTAAGAGTTTGGAAAGAAAATTAAAAAGAGTTTTTGGTCTTTGTATCCATGGGAGATAGATTTTCAGGTCCAAGGAGATAAGGTTAATGGACAAGTGCAAAGTGAGAAGATGGAAATGAAGCCACCACATATTATCAAATTTCATAAAAAGCTATATACTCAGACATAGGGTATTCTAGAAAAAAATGTGCCTCTCATCAGTATAGGAAGAAGACAAAAATACTTACATTAACATAAAAGAAAAATACTTGGCTAGTGATACCGCTGGAGTGCTTGAGAAGAGCCAGTGACTAACTGGTTTTGAAAGACACACTGTCAAGTTACAGTGCAGAGAATTCCTCCAAATCAACTTCCTCTGAATCCCAATGGGTATCAATTCAAAACCCACCATTACAAACACACAAGAAAATATTCCAGTGTGAGTGAGTAAGAATGATTAAGCTTCAGATAATCGAATATGAAACAGAATTTTTAAATAAGTATGGTTAACACAGTTGAAATCATACAATAGAGAATTGTAAACAAATACCATGGAACCTTCTATGAAATAATAATTAATACTCTCTATTGGGACTAATAATAAGCTTCAAAGGGTGAATGACATTTTTATTGATATTAAAGGAGGAGAAATTCCCCAGACAAACAAGTGTAGTTAATGGAAGAATTAAGAAGAGAACAAATAAAGCATGATCTTAAGTGGAGAACAATGAACATGTTATAGAAATTATTTTAAAAACTACAATGTGATGTGGTTTGGTTTTAACATTCAGAGCCCACCTTTCCTACCAAATTTTGCACTTCTGAAGAACAGGGCTGGTATCATCAGCTCTTACTACAATGGTGACAAGATGCCTGTGCTCGAATAAAACAGGGACAGGTCAGTGCTAATTTGTGAAGCATCTTGCTTGATACGATGATGTGTTGAATATTTACCCTATAGTCCAGTTATTTTGAAATTATTTTTACCAGTGCTTACTTAAGTGGGAGAAAAAAAAATTATAGTAGATCCACCGATTTTCATTTCCCAGTGTGAAAAGAACTCAGTGATAACAAAGAATTGAACGGGAACTAAAATAAAAATCAAAATTGGTTGTAAAAAAAAGAATTTCACAAAAACACAGTTGCAAAATATAGAAAATGACAAAATCTTATTTAGAGCTTCTCAAATGTGTATTGATTAATACAAGAGAAGCTACTAGAGATTATGGCAAACTAAAAACAAACACTAATAATACACTGATTTTTTTAAAAAGTCTTCTAGGAATCACATATGAATCACAGCTCTCTGCCTGTGCACATTTTTAGTAGAAGGTAACCAACATAGTCAAGTGATTTTGGAGTCAGAGTCATACTGCATTTAGATACATAGATTGGCTACTATACATAGACAGTCTTCACAACTGTAAGTCAATGACAACATCTCTGTTAAAGATTGCTTAGAGTTAATTTTAAAAACAAATGCAAAATGTGTGTAACTATTTATAACCCAGCAAAATCACTTAGGTGAAGTGCCTTTGTGCTTGAGACAGAGAAGTGTTTATCCATATTGTGTCTTCCCATTTAGAGACAGCCACTGTATTTTCAAATGACCAATCATTGTCAACGACATTATTTTTTAAATTGCAACAAAACTGGTTGTATTCATCCCTTACGTGAATTCATTTTCTTCTGTTGGAGTAATTGCTGGGCATATGACACTAAGGCAGGCTGCCTAGTGACCACACTTTAGCATTAAAGAGATTTTTTTAGAATTTACAGTCCTGGGGAGCAGGTTTATTGCTTGGTTAAATAATAAAACTATTGATAATATTGTCAGTCTTTACAAATCACAGGGATTTCTATAGAATGCCTTTAAATCTGCTCAGGCTTAAGGTATAGTTGCTTTGGTTACAACATTATGGTTTATTTTGTAGATTATGCCTATGCAAAACTAAACTGCTAAAGAAACAGGTTTCTCACTCTCCAAAAATGATTTAATTTAAAACATTCTGTATCAAGTTAGTGCTCCTATTTTCTATCTGGAAAAAAATATAACAAATTTAGCATCATTTAAAAAACATTGTCACTAGAACAATACTTTCAACAAATATACGAATTTACTTTAGGAACTGATAAATTCCTAATAATATGCCTATGGCACTTTTATCATCATTTAAAAAACATTGTCACTAGAACAATACTTTCAACAAATATACGAATTTACTTTAGAAACTGATAAATTCCTAATAATATGCCTATGGCACTTTTATGAAGAAAATAAACCTGTGGAAACTGAGAGCAAGCTACATGGGATTTCTGGCTAAATTCATTGTAAACGGAAATCTTCGCCACTCATCTTTGCCTCTTTCCTCCCCTGCATTTGCGATTCATCTTTTAGATAGTCTTTTGTTCGTGACCATTACCGTCTGTTCTAATAACATCTAATTTCACTCATTATTTCACACCAACAAAAGCATTACTGCTCAGTATTTGTTGAATAAATCAATCAGCAAACTTTTCTGCCTGATTGCATTTCTCTTCCCACATTCCAGTGACTCAGCATGCCAGTGACTGAAAGCTTCTGAAACTCCAGTTTATCCTCACAGACCTTGATCCCATAAACTAAAACGCTTTGCTTGTGCAACTCCTCTCTGCTTTTTAATTCTTATCCATCTTTTGATACCTTAATCCTGATTATCCTTCCTTCCTTTAGTTACTCTTTCTTCTATGATAATTTTTTATAATATAATACTTAACATTTAATTAGGAAAATACATTGTAATGTCATATTAATATACAAAAATTTCTGAAAATATTTTCTGTAAAATCATTTTTATTTCTTATTGAGGCCCTTGCTCATATTTAGACATAATTGGGACCAGTAAAGAGTACTGAACAATGCAAAGCAACTACATACACCCTGTTGTTTCAGAATAATCCTAATGTCTCAATCCTCACCTGCATTAAAGATCAAAAAAAAAAGAAAGAAAATTATGGTATAATAGATAAGGTCTCTAAATAAAACCTCTGTTTTATTTAATTATAGCCATTATGTAGTGTAATGCTGCTGACCGAGAGTAACCTTCCTAAGGCATGCCCGTGTGTTTAATAATGTTAGTTCATCATTGAAAAATTTAGGACAATTTTTGCACAGAGAAAATAAAATGAGATCATTAGTATAAAAGTAATATAACACTTACGTGTTCTTATTTCTGATTGTAGTTAAGGCATTATTTAGAGAGCTTTCATAAGGTTATATTAACATACACACTAGGAAGGAAAAATTTTAAAAGCAACTTCATTGCTTTCTTCCTCCTTGAGGATGCTTTAGGTGATCTGGACATCAAGCAGACCATCTTCTAAACCAGGCTTCAGGAAACTTTTTCTGGGTAGGGGTCAGATGGTAATTATTTTAGACTTTAAATCATGAGTTACAAGATATCTGACACAGCCATTCAACTATGCCATTTTGGAGAGAAAGCAGCCCTAGAGAATACTGAATAGACATGGTTTGTGTTCCAATAAAATTTTATGGACACAAATGTGAATTTCATGTTTCACATGTACTGAATTATTCTTCTTTTGAATTTTTCCCAACCATTAAAAATGTAAAAATCATTCTTAGCTCATAGGCTATACAAAAACAGTTGGTGGGCTGGACAAATCCATGAGCCAAAGCTCATGGGCCATAGTTCACTAAGCTCTGTATTAAATAATTTGGGGATGTTAGGGCTCACAAAGTATTAATTTGCTTAATTACCAAGTTCTTATCTAAGAATTCAGGATATACTAAGTTTGTATCTAAAATAATGTCTTTATTAGGCTCTCCCTGTCTGCTAAATTGCATAGTTCACTAAGCTCTGTATTAAATAATTTGGGGATGTTAGGGCTCACAAAGTATTAATTTACTTAATTACCAAGTTCTTATCTAAGAATTCAGGATATACTAAGTTTGTATCTAAAATAATGTCTTTATTAGGCTCTCCCTGTCTGCTAAATTGCTTATTTTAAATAAATATGCAACTTACGTATTTGTGAACCACAGTTGTAATGAAGAGTGAAAGTTAACCATATAGAATTTCTAATTTTGTGCCTAGCAAAATACAAATTTTGGACTCCAAACCCATATTCCCTTGGCTATTTGAACCATATATGAATTTACCACTCATGTTAGGTCAAACCCCTAAAAATAGAAAAGGAATACGTGGAAGCTCTATCTAATTAATGGATTTGGGAACTCGGATATGAACGCTGGGCCAATGGCAGTTTTTTACTTACGTATTTTGCTAATTATTACTAAAGATGAAGGTTATGAGAGACCTATGTGAGCTTGTTTTGACAATACAGTCTTTTTTGGTAGGGCAAACATCTAATTAAATTAGACAGGGTCTGAGAATATATATATGTACTTTTTAATCACCTAGTTGATTTGATAATTAAGTGAATAAAATGAAGGCATGCTTCAAGAGTCTTTTTAACTTTTAACTAATATATATTTTAAATAATGTAAATATATAAACAACATTTGACCTGATACATGCTTAAGACACACACAGTTTTATAAATGCATGTATACCATGATGATATAATTTGAGAGGGTGATATAATACAAGCATAAATGCAAAATTCATCTAGTTATGCAATGAGCTGACAGGTTATTTATGTTCCTATTTTTACGAATTTCAGAATTGACTATGTCATTTCAATTCTAAGTATTTACTTGCAGCTGAAGAACTATTCCTTTAATGAGTATTCAACACCCAAGGAAGAAAAAAATGATGCAAAAAATGAAAAGACCGAGTTCAATATTTCTTATATTTAATAGGCAGACACTGGCAAAAGACTTCGATAAATTTTACCTGAATTTATTTTGTTTCCCACAGATATTTGATTAAAGCTAAGTACCAATTGCAGTTTGCAGAGGTAGTAGAAGCAATACTTTTTAAAAGCTCCCTAAAACAAATCGAAATGGATTTAAGATGTCATCAGTGTATTTTCAAAAAAAAAAAGGTCAATTACTCTCATATCCTTTTTGATATTCTACACATTTTTCTCTGATATACCAATATCAGTAAACAAACAAACATTAGTAGATTAAAAAACATAATATTTAGAATAGAGATATGAATGTTTTCAAAATTTTGTAAATATGAAAACCTTTAGAAGAAAATTTCAATTAAAATAAGCACTCATTTCTCTTGATTAATTTTATATTAGAACTTATTTAATGACAAATAACAACTAAGGTTCAAGATTCTATCTTTCATACATACTTGAAATTGAAGAGAGTTAATCTCACTGTGTTTTAACTAACTGCTCTGGTATATCTTTTCTTTCTTCTGAATTATTCATAAAAACCCTATTTTTACATCTTGCTTTTTTTCGATAAGGTGATTACTGTAATACGCCATATTATCTTCACTGCCCCAATCATACTTTATTGCCCTTTATATAGTTAATTGTTTAAATTAATTTTTTTAAAAGACAAAGATGGAAGATACCTCTTCTTTTATAGATTGTCCGATCAGTTGAAATCTGGAAAAATTAATTGAACTCAAAAGAAATCTCTGCTAAAATTTTTCATTGAAATAGTCATTTGCATCTGGCCTTTTGGTGGGGAAGGGAAAGTAATTCAGGCACTTACTGCTTACATAGCTGTCATCACATGTACATTAACTGAAATTTGGTTAATTGGAAAATCATTTTTAAATGTGTTATTATTGATGAAAATATCCCCCCAGAACAGAGAATTAAAATATGTACCACCAATTTCCAATTTTGTAGGAACTTGGAAGACTATCTGTTTCATTATTTCTATTTGTAATGTAGAAAAAAAAATTATCCCAATTTTTTTCAGTTTAACTTTTTTTTTAGGGTAAATGAGATAGTGTCGTCACTTGTAGTCATATTAATGAAAGTCTTTACAAAAATTTCCATTAAATTTTTATTTAAATAAATAAATATTGCTGGAATAATCAATAAATTATTAAAGAATACTACTGGAATAACAAAACTGATAGACAGCAAAATAGAATAACGTGTGTATACATAACCCAGAAGTTGACAAATCTCAATTATTAAACAAAAAGCTTTCTTACTTGCCACTTTGTGACCCACATAGGTTCAAAGTTGATTAGGATTATTAACACAATTTTCAAAGATGCATTGGGAGAAAATGCCACATAGCAGAATCCTTATGTTATGCTCATAAGATAGTATCATGTAGTTCACATCCTTTATTAAAATGTATTGGCACAAAGTGATAAGTATTAAGTAAGTGAAATTATGGAGACACCAATTTTTTTCCTATTTAAAAAAATTGAAAGAAGGTACTTAGATTTGTATAAACTTATAACTTACTCTTTTTTATAATTTGCTTCAATAGTTTGTTTACATAAAAATAATATCCCATTATATAACCCAATTTTCCTTTACAGATTTGTTTAAATGATTAGATATTTATAGGAAATATGTTTATAGAAATATCTACTTGAGAAATTGTTTAACTATAATGTATTCAAATCGTCTAAATTTAAAAATCCTTTCCACTTTAATATTTGAAAGGTAGAATGAATACAGATCCAATTTTATAAACTCTCCTAAAATCATCCTCCTGTATTAATACTTTAGCCTTTTCCTTAATCTCTAGGAAGGCAGAGATCATTAAATACAGCCCAAGAAGATGGTCTCCAGGCCTGTAGCTAAGAGGCAGAAACTAAAAACATGATGATCAGATCCAGAGACTATAATTCACTGTGAATTCTGCCATTGGTTATTAGGAGAGAAGTCACTTAGACTGAAATAGGCAGGCAAGTAAGCAGGATTTTCAGAAGTAGTATGGTTAGTAATTACTTCAGCCTTACAAAAACGGGTCTGTTTTACCACACCATTAAATGTTCACACCAGAAATAATCCATGTAAGCTGGAAGATAATGTGATATGTTTTCCACTGTGAGATTTCTCCCCAATTTAAAACACTTTTCAGAAAAGTCCATGATGGCATTTACTGTAGGGGCTGGCCAGTTAGCTCAGCTGGTTAGAGCATGGTATTATAACACCAAGGTCAAGGGTCCAGATCCCCTTACTGTCCCGACACCATCAAAATAAAAAATCAAGATTCCTTATTCATACAATAGGTAATAAATACAGTGTAATCAACATAACAACAATAATAATTGATTCATTTCATTACTGGTAAAGACTCTCAATTAGGTTTTCTGGTTTGCAAAAATGACAATTATTCTATGAAGTTGGCTAGGGTAACAAGTTATCTCTGTATATCCAAATGGATCCAAATATACAGAGTATTCTTTTTAAAATTATTTAATTAGTTTGTATAAAATACCTACTTAAACTGTGCAAATAGTAACTGTTAAATAAATATTAATCTCCCACTCTTTCCCCCCTTCAAACAAACAAAAAAAGAAAGTAAAGAAAGTAAAATAAAACACTCTAGGAATATTTTCAAAAGTTAGTTTGATTGTTAATTCTTAACAAGCCCAGGAACTTGAAGCAATTTTAAAACTAAATTAGACAAATTTAAATGAATTCCCATTTATTTTCTTTAAACTTTAATGAAGAAATATTTCAACACAATTAAGTCACCTTTGATCCCTTTTTGGCATCGTTCTTAAAAACAAAATATTTATACAAATCATTTATTGGTTTGCACACCAAATATGTGTATGAATCTGTCTTGAGCAACATAAAATGTAAAATAAATACATGCATTTACCAGAAAATATCATTTCAACTTAAATGAATAACACTTTTACACTAAAACTCTGAACATACTTTACAAAAAGTAATGCAAAATATAAGTAATATAGGTACTTTTTTCCAAAATAAGCTTAGGGGCTGGCCGGTTAGCTCAGTTGGTTAGAACATGGTATTGTTAACACCAAGGTGAAATTTTGGATCCCCATACTGGCCAGCTATCAAATAAATAAATAAATATATAAGCTTAGTATAGGATCTGGTCCAAAAATTGGAAAAGATTATTTGGATTTGATGAAACAATTAGCTTTCACGTTTGGCATGAAAATAAGAAATCCTCTGGAAATTAAAGAAAGTTTGGAAATAAAAAATATAATTCCATTGATATTTTACTTGGAAATATCTAAGTAAATGTTATGTGTATTAAAACCACGTTTTAAAGAAAAATAATCTCAAGAGCTCCTCTGGGAATTGGTGGAGAGAGTGAGGAAGTAGAAAAGGCAGCTCTTTAATTCTATACTTCAATTATCCTTTTGTTTGTATACCACAGAACCTGCCCAGGGGCATTCATACACTACTACTCTATTATGTATCTGAGACACATGCCAGAAGTACAGGTCTGTGGTTTCTATTTAAAAATTATTCTTTTATAATTTACCACTACAAACATGGGAACATGGAGCAAGAAAAACCTTGAGAGATGAAAAGAATATCTCAAATTTACACAGGAATTTACAGTTCACAAAGAACTTTGACAAATATTAGCTTATTTTAGTCTTCACAGTGATGAGGAAGGGCAAATATGCAGAGGGATATTACCTGGCTTGAATTGCAAATCTTAAAAGTTAATAAGAGCATCGTAATTACTGAGCTGACACAGACCTCTGTCCTTGTCTGGTCTGCAGATCATCCCTCAAAGAGAGGCAAATGGATATTTTGCTGGCTTGAATTGCAAATCTTAAAAGTTAATAAGAGCATCGTAATTACTGAGCTGACACAGATGTCTGTCCTTGTCTGGTCTGCAGATCATCCCTCAAAGAGAGGCAAATGGATATTTTATCAGAAGGAAGAGAGGTTACACAATTCATCTAAACATACAAAGAAAGTTAGCATGCAAACTGAGAGGCTCTGATGCCTACCTCCCTTAATGTGTATTATATTAGGAATGTTAAATGTTTTATAGGATAAAGCAAAATTATGAGAAATCTCTCCTTATGGAAATACCACAGCAAATATTCCCTTAGGCAGAGAGAACACAAACCTATTTTTGCTTCATTTTACATCTTCAAAAAACATTTCATTAGTACATGGTGCATGTCAACAGTCATTCCCATTTGCTTCTCAGTGGGTGAGGAAAGCACAAGGTCCGAGTTGCTATCTGGCGTGCTGCATTTGGTCAAGTCACAATGATGGCTCTAGGTCAATTCTGAGTTTCTCTTTTGGTTTCATGTAAAGCTCTACATACTCTCCCTTCAGGAGTTATGCCACTTCCTTCATATATCACAACTGTGTTTGCTGCTCAGCCAACTCTAGAATGTGTATGAGTGTGGTGGCATGGAGAGCAGAGACATAATTGAGATTGCAGAAGATATTCTACAGGTGCCATTAAATTTCGTAAGACAGAAGCAGAAGTGGAAGCAGAAAATGATTTTATGGAAATACCACAGCAAATATTCCCTTAGGCAGAGAGAACACAAACCTATTTTTGCTTCGTTTTACATCTTCAAAAAACATTTCATTAGTACATGGTGCATGTCAACAGTCATTCCCATTTGCTTCTCAGTGGGCGAGGAAAGCACAAGGTCCGAGTTGCTATCTGGCATGCTGCATTTGGTCAAGTCACAATGATGGCTCTAGGTCAATTCTGAGTTTCTCTTTTGGTTTCATGTAAAGCTCTACATACTCTCCCTTCAGGAGTTATGCCACTTCCTTCATATATCACAACTGTGTTTGCTGCTCAGCCAACTCTAGAATGTGTATGAGTGTGGTGGCATGGAGAGCAGAGACATAATTGAGATTGCAGAAGATATTCTACAGGTGCCATTAAATTTCATAAGACAGAAGTAGAAGTGGAAGCAGAAAATGATTAAAAGCAGAAAATGATTAAAATGTCTTGGCTGGTGAGCTCAGTTGGTTAGAACGCAGTGCTGATGATACCAAGGTCAAGGTTTGAATCCCCCACCAGCCAGCCACCAAAAAAAAAAAGTACATGGTATCCAATTCCTGAGATTAGCACAAATTTCCCATTCTGTAGTAATAGTGAACACACTCTTGTTCTCTAACCAATCCTGAATCTTCCAGCTCACCCTATAAATCCCACATCTAAGAAATATTGTTTGATTCTCTGCTGAAGAATCAAATCACTGAAGTATCTAGCAACCATTTAGAAACTCAGTTGCTAATACTTACATGGTCCAGAAAGGAAATATAAATAAGATCTGCACTCCCCTTAAATATACAAGGAATGTAAGAGCATTTATGAGTCAATATAGGAAATAACGAAGAACTCTGCTTATCTAATAGGGCACAAATTTTTATAAGCCCAAACTTTTCCCTGGCTCTTTCTGGGAATCCCCAAAGGATTTCTCACATGCAATTCAAAGGCCAGTCACCTCAGGCTTCCTGTCCTTCCTTTCTTGCTCCAGCTCCCACAGTCCATGAAGCTACCTAGAAAAGGCTAACCACTGCCATCACCTTAACCATCTCCACCACTACCAAGTATTCTAGCTCCAGAAGCTTCCAACACTTTCTTGAGTGTAGGAGGGTGCAGTAGGTTGGCAGAATGTGGCTGGGTTGACATGGAGAGTCAGGCAAAGATGCTCATATTTCCATTCCATTAGTCAGGGCTGATTTATCACTAGGTACAGGAGTCATGGTGCCTGTGGCCTATGATACTTAAGGAGCCCAAGAAAATATTTTAATTCCTCTTAAAATCGGAAGAAAACATGAATATAATAATACTGAATAAATAATAATAATGATAATAGTAATAATTGGGATTATATACCCTGTATTTACAAATTCAGTTATCAATTTTTACATTTTAATTAATTATTTAATTAATTAATTTTTTAATGGAGTATGTAAGTGGTCCATAAAGGCAAAAGTGCCTACAGCTCATAAAAGTCTAAATGTGGACCTGCCACTCAGGCACTTGAGCTGCTGCTTGTGTCTACAATTTGATCCTTGAGGAGTTCCATCAACTTCTGACACTATCCCATAACACAGGGAAAAACCAGATGCAAAGGGGCGGTCAGAAAAGAGCTAACACACCATTCCCTTACATCACCTTGACTCTTCCACTGGGTCTTTTCTTCCCTTACCAGGAACTGATTTTTTTTTTTCTCCTCCAGTTTTTAACAAAAAATCTCTTTATTGATGGGAATGGAGGTCCATGTACATTGGTATAGAGTGGGAAAATTTTATGATAATTTGAATTATGTAACTGAATGTGTGTGGAAAAAATACCAATACACAAAATTTAGAATACAGCCATCCAAACAAGAGAAAAATCTCACAGACAATGTAGAATTAAAGATTTGACTTATCTTTATTCATCCTTATAATATCAGATACTGAAGGGTTTTTCTCTTCTGTTCACACAATACAACTGTGTCTGTGTGGCTGCGTAACTTCTCACGAAATTCTCATGAGACGCTTTTCACTGGGCTCTTCCTATTCACAACTTTGTAAGCCTGCTTCCAGTGTTCTACCTGGTCACAGAAAATGCTCTAACTGCATCTTCTAGAGAGTAATGAGGATGCTTCATCTTGGGAATAAAACAGTTCTTTCTAGGCTTAAGAAAGAACGGATGCTTGTTCTCTCCCAGGCATGAATAAGCACTTTTGGTGCTACTTGCTGCTCTCTTTCTGTCAGGCACCATGTTAATCAACCTGCATATATGTTTTTTTTAATATTCACAATCCTCTGCCAGATGGCAATATTCTTAACATGTTGCTTTTACAAAAGCCCAAAGTGAAGATTAGAGATCTTTAACAACTTGCCCTGTATTAAGCAAACATCAAGTCCCAAAGCTACATTCTGAACCCAGGTTGTTCAAAGCCCTTTTTATTCTACCATCCGATGCCTCTGAGTATGGTTGCTCATGACCAAGTGTGTGCTTGGCTGACGGCGTGAGTGGGGCTGAAATCCAGGCTCTATTACTCAAGTCCTGCTATGGGAGAAAGAAAGGAGATTTTTTTTTTTCCTTTTCATTCACACACAGATACTGTATAGGCTGGTGCATTTCCTGATAAGATGTTATTTCCACTCATTGAAAAAGGATCCCTGCTTACCTACTTAGCCCTCTGCGAGTACAGATATTTAAACTACAATGTTATCTTTGGGACTCAATCATATTTGCATATTATGTCCTTATCTGAAAGCATTGTCAGCTCAGGAATTTATAAAGACAAGGATTGACTGACTAAATCTCGAGAATGAGAACTATGAGTATTTCATTAAACATTTAACTCAGGAATAATGAATATACAATAAGCTGTAAAATATATATATTCAGTGTTCCCCACAGCTATACATTCTTTTAAAACTTAATAGTTCCAAAATATCTAAAAGTTTTGTGTTCATTTGAAGGACCGCTGGTTGGGGTGTGTGCATGGAGGG
>NW_007735362.1:19946-20601 GCF_000696425.1 Galeopterus variegatus | reverse complement strand
CCCACCACAGCAACTGCCTGGCAAGTGCCGTGGCCACACATGCGGGCGGACCATCACTGAATGTGAACGTGCTGAATACCATTTAGGCAGGGAGCAAGAGGTGTTCAAGTGAGTTGGAGAGAAGCCCAGAAGTTATGCTGTTTATCTTCAAGGAACATTTATTTTCTCCAAAACATATAACTTGAGTTAGTAAAGTGGATTTAGATGTGAATAAAGGAAACTAGCTATTGAAACTACATCACTGTGACTGTCTATGAATATCTAAAAGATGCATGCATATGAATCTTGTGAAACTATATATTTTTATGTAATCATCATCCCAATTAGGACATAGATTTTTATCACTGCAGAAAGTTACATCCTGCCCCCTTGTAATCAATAACCTCCACCTCTGCCCCAGTCAAACAAGAATCCACTTTATATTGCTAAAGATTGTGTTTGTCTTTTCAGAAAATTCATATACATGGAATATAAAGTATGCACTTTCTGTATATGGTTTTATTCACTCAACATATTGTTTCTGAAATTCATCCCTCACAGGATTACATGTATCAGTAGTTCTTTTTATTTTTATGACTGAGTAAAATTCCATTTCAGGGCCAGCCTGGTGGCGCACTGCTACAGTGCGCCGCTTGGGAGCGCGGTGGCGCTCCCG
>NW_007735362.1:0-19343 GCF_000696425.1 Galeopterus variegatus | reverse complement strand
CGTTGCCGGTCCCGGTCCGGTATGGGCACGACACTGAGGGTTGTGATCCGTTGCCGGACACACAAAAAAAAAAGACAAAAAGGAAAAAAAAAAAATTCCATTTCATAAATAGATCAAAAGTTATCTATCCTTTACCTGTTGGTGGATATTTGGGTTTCTTCTGGTTTGGGACTATTACAAATAAAGCTAGTATACAACTTTATGCATAAATCTTTATGTAGACATACACTTTAATTTCTGTTGGGTTATCATCTAGGAGTGGAATTGCTGAATTATTTGATAAGTGCATATTTAAGTTGAGACTGACAAGCTATTTTTTGAAAAAGTGATATCATTTTACATTCCCACTAGCAGCATGTGATAGTTTGTCATTCTATATCCTCACCAGCACTTGGTATTGTTGGTCTTTTTAACTTTAGCCATCATAATATGGGTGTAGTGTTATCTTATAGTTTAAATTTCATTTCTTTGACAACTGTTAGGCAGTTAGTCATGAGTAGATAGAGGGGAATGGAAAATTAAAACTTCTCCATTATTACACTCAGATCTGTCCCCTTTGGGTAACTTAATGGAAACTCCACCCAGAATCCAACCCTTTTGTGGGCAACTTGATGAAAAAAAAGCCACAAGTTAACCACAAGACCCTGCTAGGGACTTTCCATTTTAAGGACATGCACAGAAGGGACAACTTGAGACTTCAGGTGACTTTTGAACATACTAATGCTCATTAGGGGCTTATACATATGCAAATCCATAAATACATATCATTATAACAGACTGAATTATGGTTAAGGACATGCATAGTGGGAAAATGGTTATATAACCATGACCTGTCAGTCAAAATGTCAATAAAGTTAGCTAATGCATATGCAAAGTTAGTAAGATAAAAAACACTAAACCTGTGTGTAAGGGGCCATTCTCTGCTCAGGGAATTGGCCCGCTTCTCCCTTTAAGTGTATCTTCCATTGTGCTCATTAAAGCTTTGCTGTGCTTTTGACTCAGGCCTTTGATTCTTCACTGACTTGGCAAAAGGACTGAGGCAGATGGGACCCTTGTCTCCAGTAACATAACTAATAATGATAATCAATTTTCATATAACTTTTGTTCGCATCCATTATTTTATGATTTGTCTATTCAAGCCAACATTTTTTAATTTATCTTTTTGCATAGTATTTTTTTATTGGCTATGAATATTCATGAGATACAAAGCTGATTGTCATCACTCATGCCCAAGATGTGATGACCAGATCCATACTGGCAGCATGCCCATTCCTACAAATTGTGATTATACCCTGCATCTCCCACCCAAACATCCCTGACGTCCCTCCCCATCCCTCTCTCCCCCACTCCACTTTGTATCCCTAGGTATGCTCTCTTCCTCTGGAAGTCCAATGCACCACTGTGGTCTTTTTTTCCTTCCTTCTTTCTCTCTTAGCTCCCACTTATGAGTGAGTACATGCAGTATTTATCCCTCTGTGCTTTGCTTATTTTACTCAGCATAAGTTTCTCCAAGCTCAGCCATGTTGTTGCAAATGGGAGATTTTCATTCTTTTTCTTAATGGCAGAGTTGTATTCCATAGTGTATATATACCACAGTTTCCTGATCCAATTGTTCATCGATGGACATTTAGGTTGTTTCTGTTTGCCTTATTATTGAGTTATAAGAATTATTTATATAATGTGGGTACAAGTCCTTGTCAGATACATTTATTTCAAATATTTTCTTCTAGTCTGTCGTTTGCCTTTTTATTTATTGATAATGTCTTTGAAAGAACAGAAAAATGCAGTTTACTGAAGTCTAATATTTTTTATGAATAGTGTTTTTGTTTACTTTCTTTTTTTTCAGCTGGTAGGTATAGGGATTTGAACCTGTGTCCTTGGGGCTATAAGGCTGTGCTCTAATCAACTGAGCTAACCATCCAGTCCCAAGTTTTTGTTTACTTTCTAAGAAATCTTTGCAGATCCCAAATTTGCATAGATTTTCTCAAGTTTTTTTCTAGAATTTTATAGTTTTAGCTTTTTATATTTAGTTCTACAATCAACTTTAAATTAATCTTATAAGTAGTTTGAAGTATTGTTTTAGGTTTATTTTTCCATATGGATATCCAGTTGTTCTAGTAAAATTTATTCAGAAGATTATCTTTTTCTGCAGTGTCTTGTTCTGGTGACTTAAAGACTTAATTGATCCTTTATGTGTCATACATGTGACCATAGAGGTCTATTTCTGAATTCTTTTTTCTGCCTCATTGATTGATATGTTTACTTTTACACAAAAACCACACTATTATAATTATGGTGGATTTACAATAAGCCTTGATGTCAGGGAGTACAAGTTCTTAAAATTTTTTTTTTTTTTTTTTTTTTCCTGCATAGGTCTAACTACTTTTGGACCTTAGTTTTCCACAGAAAATCAGGAATAAGTGTTTTAATTTCTACAAAAACAAAAACAAATACATGCTGGGAGTTTTGTTTGGATTGTGTTCAATCTATAGATCAATCTGGAGAGAATAAACATCAAGCAATACTGATTCTTCCAATCAGTGAACATAGTATATTCCCCCCTTTATTTAGTTCTTATTTCATTACCCTCAGCAATATTTTGTATCTTTCAGTGTACATCTTGTACATATTTTATTAAATTTATTCACGTTTTTATGTCATTAGAAATGCTATTTTTTACCTCTCAATTTCAAATTTTGTAGTACTATACAGAAATATGATTGATTTATATGCTGATATTTATACTATGCCATTGCTAAATTACCTTATTAATTTAAATAGGTTTTATTTTAGATCTCTAAAGATTTTCTTCAGAAACAATGCTATGACTTGTGAATAGAAATAGTTTTATTTCTTCCTTTTCAATATTTTGCATTTTAATTATTTTTCCAGTTTCTGCAGTGGTAAGGCTCTCCAGTACAGTATTTGTGACTGACTGGTGAAAGTGAATATTTTTTGTCTTTCCTCCAATCTTAAAAGGAAAGTTTTTGATCAGCATATTATCTATCTTGGTGAAGATTTCATGTGCACTTGAAATAATGTGTAGTGTATAACTTTGGTTATAGTGATCTATAAATTTCAATTAATTTAATTTGACAGTATAGTTGAAATCTTCTAAAAAATTAGTGATTTTCTGTCTACATATTCTATCAATTATTGATAGATGGGTATAACAATTTTCACCTATAATTATGGAATAGTCTAATTCTTCTGGTAGTTTTTTATTTATGAATTTTGAAGCTCTACTATTAGGTGTACACACAGAACCATTATGTCTTCCCTACAAATCCCTCTTGTATTATTATTAAATGCCCCCTTTTAACTATTATAATTATTCCATGTCTTGAAGTCTACTTCTTCTGACAATTGATAGGTTCTGGATGTGACCTGCGCCATTTTACACACATTCAGCACAAAATGGCCATCAGCCTTTCCCTTAGGAGAAACCTGGAAGTCTACTTCTTCTGACAATTGATAGGTTCTGGATGTGACCAGCGCCATTTTACACACATTCAGCACAAAATGGCCATCAGCCTTTCCCTTAGGAGAAACCTGGTGGCTTCTGAGAAATAGAAACTCCCTTCCACCAACATCAAACCCCTCCCTGATTACCTCAGCCTTCCATACAGTCTATATAAGCTCTCCCACCCCCACACCTGGTGCTGTCCTCCATTTTGAGCACAGCCTGGCAGATTTTCTTTCTTTAATAAAGCTTGATTGGTACCCAGCATTTTGGCTCACTTTCTTTCAACAATAATGTAGCAATGTCCACTTTCCTATGTCTGCTACGTGCATATTGTGTATTTGTCTATTCATTTCTTTTCAACCTTTTTGTGCCTTTGCACTTAAAGTGTGTTTTTGGGAGACAGCAGTGTGTATCTTGTAGATAGTTTGCTTTTTAAAATTTTTTTTTAATACCATTTCTGGCACCTAACTAGAATGTTAAGTTCATTTGCTTTTAATGTGATTATTGATATGACTAAGTTAAAGTCTCTCACCCTGCTCTTTGTTTTCTTTGTCTCTTCAGTGTTTCATTCATCTGTTGCTCTTTTCCTGTGGTATTTTGAGTAAACTGAAATATATTTTAGTTCCTTTGACGCATCGCTTAAAAACTTTTTAGAAGTTTTTGTATGGCTTAAATGACGCAACTTTAACTTATTGATTCTATGTAGAGTCAAAATTGTAGCATTTAATATATCACACTTCACACTTCATGCTTCTCCGAGGTCCCTGTTCACTTCTCACCTCCCACTTCACAAATTATAAATTTACAACAGTATAATTCAAATAAACTTAAATAAATCTCATCACTTGTGCTATAGTTGTCATATTTTAGTTCTAAATAACGCACAATGTTATTAGTTTTTCTTTAAACCAGGGACAGATTGGCAGATTTTTCTTAAAGGGCCAGATAGTAAATATTTTAGTCTTGAGCCATATGGTCCCTGCCTCCACTGCTCTCCTCTGCTGTTGTAGCATGAAAGCAGCCACAGACAACATAGAAACACATGGGGAAGACTGAGTTCCAATTAACCTTTATTTACAAAAACAGCTGGCTGGCCTCAGGCTGTAATTTGCTGACCATTGTTTACACAAATGTTTATTAGGAAAATTTCAAGAAGAAAGAAACATAATTTGTTATCTTTATCTACTTATTTACTCTCTCTGGTCCTCTTTATTTATTTGTATAGATCCTGGTTTCCACTGATAACATTTCCCTTCAGTATAAAGAATATTCTTCATCATATTTTTGTGGTGCAGCTTTGCAACTACCAACTTTTAGCTTTCATTTTTCAGAAAAATGTGTTTTATTTAATGCTTAATTTTTAAAGTGTATTTTCACTGAATATAAAATTATAAGTTGACAACTTTTTTTAAAAGGTATTAAAAGATTTGAAGATGTGCCCTTGTTTTCTAGCCTGCATTGTTTCTGATGAGAAGGTAATAGGTATCAATCAGAATATTATTTTTGTTCTGGCTGCTTTGAAAATTTTCTCTTTATTTTAGGTTTTCAGCAATTAGATTATTATGTGGTTTTCTCTGTATTTTTCTTGCTTTGTACACCATGATATGCTTGGATCTGTGAATTTAAGTGTTTCATAAATTTGGAGAAAATTTCAGCCATTTTTTTCTTGAAATATTTTTTTCCTCCTCCATTCTCATTGCATTCTTCTAAAATTTCAATTGTACTTATTTTTGATCATTTTACATTGTCCCCCAGGCCCTTAGATCTCTCTTTTTTTTAATTTTTAAGTATTTTCTCTGTCAGATTGCATCATTTTTTTCAATTTGTCTTCAATTTTACTGATCATTCTGCATTTTTAAATATGCTGTTAAATCCATCCAGGGAATTTTTCATTTAAATTATTCAATTTTGCTAAATCCAACATTTAGGCTGTCTCAAGGTTAGTTTTTAAAAAAACTACTATTATTTTCTAGTATGAATAACATTTTCCTGTTTTCTTTGCATACCAGGTAATTTATTAAGGTTAAATACAATTACAAGAGGCCATTTTGGGGGACTAAGTTCTGGCATTAAATCTCAAAATAAAATAAAAATAGAATCACCCCGGCTAAGTTTCAAGTCACCAAATCTAAACCAAGTTGTGGTCTGACTTTCTGGGAAATCAGGAGGCGAGATGATAGCCAATTTCCCAAACAGGCCAGTTTCAATCTTCAATAAGCATAATAAAGTTCCTCTGCTATAGTCCTTACACAAAAGGGATAGACTGAAGTAACCTGATGTTAACCGATCAGTTATTTTTCTACTGTTTTGTCTCCTTGTCCCTACTTTGCCAGGAAAGTGACTTTGAAAGAACCAATCCGCATTTTGTTCTTTGTTTCCACTTTCTTCAGCCTTTTCTGTCTATAAAAAAAACGTTCTCTGCTGGACTCATTGGAAAACTTACTCTACTTTATGGAATAACGTTTGTTGTTGGAGTCTAGAATTGCAATAAAGCCAATTGAGATCTTTAAATTTGTTGTAAATTTGTACTTTGACATAAAGAATATAGTGTGGATCAATGGACGATGCTCTCTTCTCTGAAAAGTGGTGAGTTTTATTTAGTAGGCAATTCAGTTACTTGTTGACCACCTTACACTTTTATATTCTAGCTTTTTACATTTTATTAGGGTGAGATCTGAGGAAATTCAAGGGTGTTTCTTTCTTTTCTAACTTGGTGGGCTTAACCTCCAAATCCGCTTCCCCATGAACTTTATCAGAGCTTGGTGTTAGTCTTTGTTAGGGAGTACCTAGGATAGGCCTTTACTCTCAAGCATGGCTCCCATTCCTTTGGCTTAATTATTTTGGTGTCTCATCAGGAAGTTTAGAGTTTTAAGGAGATATATCCTGTCCTGCTAAGCTGATACCTGGTGCTATCCCCTTTCCAGGGCAGCCCTGGGCTGCCTGCTACTTTGGGCACAGTCCAGCAGATTTTCTTCCTTTAATAAATTTTGAATGGTACCCAGCATCTTTGCTCACTTTCTTTCAGAAAGGTTGATTCCATTAGTATTTGCCACATTGGTCCAGCTAGTTAGATCACTTGGTTAGAACGTGATATTGGTAACACAAAGTCAAGGGTTTGGATTCCCATACAGGCCAGCCACCAAAAGAAAATAAGAAGCATTTGCCACATAATTTGCAAGATTTTAGCGAAGCTAAATCTCAACATTCAAAGCCTTTTAAGAGTAGAAGTCTTTTAAAACATGGGTTGTACAATGTATGTATTCTAAAGACATGGTTGACATATATGGTTAAGTATATGATGCTGCTTAAATTAGAAACAATCAAAATTAGTGTAAAGAAAAAAAAAGAAAAAAGAAACAACCCGCCATAACACAGATAAGGTGAGCCAAAAAGTGGACAAAAAACTTGAAAACTATCATATAACTGATATTTTAAATTTAATCTGGATAAGTTAGGTATGAGATCTAAATTTCTAAATTTTCTTTCTCTTCCTATGGCTTCAATCATTCACTTCCTCATTCATTCACTGAACAAGTATTCATTAATAGTGTACTGTTTACTAGGAACATACTAAAGGTTTTTTGTGGTGGGGGAGTTGTGGGTACTGAGTTCAACAGGATATAATCTTATTGTCCTTTACATCTGGACCAATAATTTATATAATAAACATCTAAATTTGGTGCTCTCTCCCTTGTTTAGTCACTGAAAATAATCTATTAATGCTCCCACAAAAGAGATTACCTTTTAAAACTATTCTATACTTCTATATGAATTAATGCATTTGTCCATGAACTGCTATTGCATTGGAGTTGTGCTGTCAATATAGCAGTGAGTGAAAGACTAGCAAGGAGGAAAAAGATACGCCCAAGTGGTGTTAAGAGAACTCTTAATAAACTGAAATATTCATTCAACAAATGGACTGATGTTTTCTTCTATGGAGCATACATTATAATAGTGGAGACAGTCAACAAACAGGTACATAATTTCTGAGTTTGATAATATTCTGAAGAAATAATCTCTAGGGAGGTGATGAGTTAGTTAAGACCTGAAGAACAAGAAAGAGCTGGTCATGCAGAGAAGAATTTTCCAGCACTAGAGTTTTTCCTTTCCCTCCTAAGCCCCTCCAGCTACCGCATACCACAGGCATGCAAAAACCCTAGGGTGGTAGAGTGAAGCACTGACTTTAATGTCAAGGGCTCCCTACCGTGACTCACAGGTCATAGGAAGGACAACAGAGGCTGTCTCCTTATGTCATACAGGCATCAATTTGAGCCTTAGTACTGAATTATTATGAATATAATATGTTAAACATTATTTGTTAACTAAACAACAAATTTGACTAAGTTTTTACTGACCCTTCCTTCTTTCCTACATCTCATTCGTTTTTCTTGGATTCATTCCTTTCTTCCTGGATTCAAACAACCAATAATTTTTACTTTTTTATTTTATTGTTTTTCTTAAAAAGATGATCAGTAAGGGGATCTTAACCCTTGACTTGTTGTTGTCAGCACCACGCTCACGCAATGAGCTAACTGGCCATCCCTATATAGGAATCGAACCCATGGCCTTGGTGTTATCAGCACCACACTCTCCCGAGTGAGCCATGGGCCAGCCCCCCAATAATTTTTAAAAAATATTCAGTGAGATCAACTTATGGACATCTTGTATGCTTAGGGATATTTTTGTGTGTGTCTTCACAATTAAATGTATGTTTATCGGGACACAATCTTTTTTTCAAGATACTTTTCCTTTAATATTTTAATGACTTTACTCCATTATCTTCCTGCATGTCAAGTTGCAGGAAGTCTAATGTCAATATAATTCTAAATCCTACATAGATGATCTGCTTTAATCTTCATAGAAGCTATTTGAATAATTTTTGTCCTTGATGTTCTTACATTTCATTAAAATTCATTTATGGCATATAATTTTCCCCTTAATCTATGAGGGTACTTTAAAAAGTTTGTGGAACAATAGAACTAAAAGATAATATGAACCTTCCATGAACTTTTTGATGTACCTTTCTATTGTCACTATCATTCCATGGGCCCTTTCACTTTGAAGCCTAGCCACTTTTTCTTTTTAATGAAAAAAAAATGAATTATTATTTCTTCATTTAGTTTTACTTCTCCATTTGATCTTTTATTTCCTTCAAGGATTCCTATTAGGCAAATATTTATACTTTTGCTTCTCTCCTCTAAATCTCTGAAAATTTCACTTCATATTTGTATACTCTACTGGGAAGGTTCCTCAACCAGATCTTCCAGCTACCTGGCCTGTGTCTATTCTGCAAATTTAATCTAGCAATTTCATTATTTATTTCAGCAATTATACTTTTATACCCATTATCACCAATTGGTTTTTCCTCACTGCTGTTTTTTTCTTCTTCATATTTCTGATATCATCCCTGTATTTATTTGAGGATGAAATTTTGTATATTTTAAAATCATATTCTCTGTTTCCTATGACTCTTCCCTAATGTGGAAGAGATTATTCCATTTGTCTTCTTTCTTTCATGATAGATTTGTACTTGATTTTGCATCTTTTATGCCTATGATTTTCCTAACTGCCTTGCCTGGTATTGCCTCTAGGAGTGAGTATAGCCAAGGTTCTTGCTCATGTTCCCCTAGGTAAAGGGAAAGAGCTTCAGGACGTAGAGATTCTGGTTGCAGTATAAGTTCCATCATTCTTGATCTTCTCATCCTTCTACTCTTCAGTTTTTTTCCCTCCAGTACCCCCAGTGTCTAGCTCCAGACACTGCTCTTATCCTAGCGTAGCCTGCCTCTTGCGAGTGGTCTAGCTTGAAGAACTGTGTGTGTGGATTCTGGAAGAGAGGAAAAAGAAAAGAACCTCCAGGAGCCAGCTTCCCTGGCTGCCCTCATTGCTGTGCATGCTGCATTCCAGCCAGGCTTCAGTTCTCTCTCAATTTTTCCCCCAGTGTTTCAAGTTAGTGTTTTCCTGACCCATGGTAATGTTAGGCAAAAATACACAAAAGAACAACAACAAAATCTATAATACAAAGTCCTCTCTCAGAATAGCCCCAGAATATTGTCACCGGCTTTGTCTACTCCAGTCTAATAATGTCACCACACTTCTATTTCCCAACCAGAGCTCAAAAGTGTACTGGTTACTGACTACATCTCTGACGTCAGTAAATTTCCCCCACCCTCATCTATTTCTGGTGGCATGTTCAGTGTTTTGTCTCAGATAAAGAGCAGCTTATCTGAAAATCCCTCATCTCACTTTTATATGATCATACTGGTTTGCTTTTAAAACACTTGCCCTTTTTGCTCATTTGATACTCTTAAAATTATGTGAGTCATGAGAAGCAGATATATCATCTCCCATCTACAGATAATGAGCAAAGGCCACAAAGACTTAAATGGCTTGCACAAGGCTGAACTGTGAGAAGCTGTTAACACCTTTCATTCACGGGAGAGCTATATGTAGTGACTAAGAATGAAAGACAACTGCCCTCACAATAACTTCTCCAGCAGTCTTCCATCTATACCATGGGAGTCCGTGTTCTTTGTTTTCATTCACGGGAGAGCTATATGTAGTGACTAAGAATGAAAGACAGCTGCCCTCACAATAACTTCTCCAGCAGTCTTCCATCTATACCATGGGAGTCCGTGTTCTTTGCTCCTTATTATAAATTGATAACTGTAAATCCTCATGCTTATTACTGCAACAGGTTGTATTAGTCTACTCAGGTTGCCAAAACAAAATACTATAGACTGGATGGTTTAAACAAAAGAAATTTATATTTTCACATTTCTGGAGGTTGAAAGTCCAAGATCAGGGTGCCCACATTTGGTTTCTGGTGAGAGTTCTCTACCTGACTTGCAGATGGCCACCTTCTCACATGGTGAAGAGACAGTAAGAGAACAAGCTCTGGTTTCTCTTGATATATGGGCACTAATCCCATTGAACCAGGGCCCCACCCTTATGACCTCATCTAACCCTAATTACCTCCCACAGGGCCCATATCCAAATACCATCATATTGGTAGTTAGGACTTTAACATGAATTTTGGGGGAAACACAATCACTCCATAGCAGAAGCCATTATGAGTTTTGTGTCTTGTCTCCTGCTCTTGGTTGCATCTAGATTTTTAATTCTTTCTTGTCCTGGTTCCAAGATGTGGTCACACTGAACTCCACTTTACTCTGGGTCCCACTATCAACTATATCAGTTATATTCCTCCCTTTGACTTGAGACTGAATTTCCAGATTTTGATGTTTACCTCTTTCAAATCTACTTTAATTTTGCTACATTTACTTAATTTTTATTCTTACTACATTCTTTAGACCCAAGAAAGTCATTTACATGTGAACTTTCTCTCTTTCTCTGGTTTGTTAGAACCCACAGGTGTGTTATTCAGAAATTAACATATCAAATGGGAACAATGATTTTCTTAGTTTGTCTACATTTTAAATCATCTGTAGTTAATGAAATATAAATGTCTAAAATCTACTTTAAATTGATAAATTGATATTTGACATTGCAATGCTTTAGTTTTAAGAGAGTACAATAATAGACTTTTGAAAGTGACACTGTTCTGAATCTTTCACTGAAGAAATTACATGATTTTTATAATAAAGAAAGTGAGTAATGTAGAGAATTGAAGAAGCCATCAAACTGCTGTGACAATGATGAAAATTTTAATTGAAGTTTTGGTTTAAGTATAATATGAAGTATGGGTTACTCATGACATGTATACTGGAGAAAAAATAAAATTTGTCTAAAATATTGTATAAATTTTGTCTGATATGAAAGTATATATTTTAGTAAAATTTTTTCTAAGTGATAGCACTAACTTCCTTAATTATTTAGATTTTCATTCCTACTTTTTTCAGATTCTTCATGGACTCATCTTTATTTTATTTAGCTATCAAGCTTAATTATCCCAAAAATCCCTTTAGCACCTCTGATCAAAGAGTCATTGAGGTGTGTCAAAAAGAGCTTGAACTACTTTTATTGCAGGTTTTCTGAGCCTCTGTTAGTTTATCCATCAAAGGAGGGTGATACCATCTCCTCTGAACACATAGTGGGGTTGTTTGGTATGAAAAGGATCTATGTGGAATCACTTTGTACACTATAGAATGTTATATATTAAGATTTGTTAGAACATATTATGCATTTTCTGCTCAAGATTACTTTTTAATATAAGTGCAACTCATAAACTGGCTGAAACATTAGGACCTAATAGTCTATCTGTTATCACCAAAAAAAAAAAAAAAAAAAAAAAAAAAAACTCTAATAAATTTAACAGACTTCTGGCCCTGAAAAAATACTTGATTTGACATTGCAGTTTCTTGCCTTCTAGAGTTAACATGGGGAATTTTACTAGAAGTTATTTTTCATTTTCAAAGAAAGTTTAGACTACTTTTACTTCTGATAGTTGTTAATTATTTTTGAACAATCTTACGTTGCTTCTTTGTCTTTTTTCTTTGACATTAGAAACATAATTGATTATACATATTTATGGAGTACAGAGTTGACTATCAGTATTTGTGCACAGTATGTGAAGAACAAATCAGTATTAGCAAGTTCATCATTACAGACTGTAATCATTCTCTGTGTCCATTACTCAGTTTCTCCCCAACCACCTTTGCCTCCCCCATCCCACCTCTAGTGACCATTGATCTGTTCTCTCCTTTTGAAAGTCCAACATTTTACTGTGTTTTTTTCTTTCTTTCTTTTTCATGTTCTTTCTTTCTTAGCTACCACTTATGAGTGAGAACATGTGGTATTTTTCTTTCTGTGCCTGGCTTATTCACTTGACATAATTGTCTATAAGCTCATCCATGGTGCTGGGAATGGCAGAATTTCATCCTTTATTATGGCTGGGTAGTATTCTATTGTGTATACATACTGAATCTTCCTCATCCAGTCATCTGTTGATGGACATTAAGGTTGGCTCCATATTTTGGCTATTGTAAATAGAGCTGCAATGAACATGGGAGTACAAGTATTCTTTACACATGATGACTTCCATTCCTTTGGGTATATACCCAGTAGTTTGATTGCTGGATCATATGGTAGTTCTATCTGTAGATGCCTGAGAAACCTGTTTACTGTTTACTGTTTTCCATAATGGCTGTACTAAATTACAGTCCCACCAACAGTGTAGAAGGGTTCCCTTTTCTCTGCATTCTTGACAGCATTTGTTATTTGCCATCATTTTGATAAAAGCCAGTCTAATTAGGGCAAGATGATACCTCAATGAGGTTCTGATTTGCATTTCCCTGATGCTTAGTGATGTTGAACATTTTGTCATGTACCTATTAGTCATTTGTATGTCTTCCTTTGAGCAATGTCTACTCATCTCCTTTACCCATTTTTAATTGGATTATTTGTTTTTTTTACTGTTAAGCTGTTTGAGTTCCTGTATATGCTGGATTCATAGTTTAAAAATATTTTCTCCCATTTTGTAAGTTGTCTTTCTGCTCTGTTATTTGTTTCCTTTGCTGTGCAGAAGCTTTTTAGTCTGATATAATCCCATTTATTTATTTATTTTCCTTTGTTGCTTGTGCTTTGGGGGTCTTATTCATGAAGTCTTTGCCCAGTCCTTGATCCTGAAGTGTTTCCCCTAAGTTTTATTCCAGAGTTTTATAGTATCAGATCTTATACTTGTCTTTAATCCATTTTGACTTGACTTTGGAATATGGTGAAAGATATGGGTCTAATTTCATTCTTCTACAGTTTTCCCAGCACCATTTACCAAAGAGTCTATCTTTTCCCCAATGTACGCTCTTGGTGCCTTTGTCAAAGATCAGTCAGCTGTAGGTACCTGAGTTGATTTCTGGGTTCTCCATTCTGTTCCATTGGTCCATGGGTCTGTTTTTATGCCAGTATGTTGTTTCAGTAACTATAGCTTTGTAGTATAGTTTGAAGTCAGGTAGTGTAATGCCTCTGGTTTTATATATTTTGCTCAGGACTGCTTTGGCTATTCCGGGAATTTTTGTCGTTACCTATGAATGTTATGTGTTTTTTTTTTCTTTTTCTGTGAAGATGTCATTGGTTTTTTGATGGGGATTGCATTGAATCTGTAGATTGCTTCAGGTAGTCTGGATGTTTTTACAATGTTAATTCTTCCAATCCACGAACATGGAGTTTCTTTCCATCTTTTGATGTCCTCTTTAATTTATTTCAGCAGTGTTTTGTAGAGACCTTTCACCCCTTTGGTTAAATTTATTCCTAGGTATTTTATTCTTTTGGTGGCTATTGTAAGTGGGCTTGCTTTCTTGATTTCTTTTTCTTCTTGTTTGCTGTTGGCATATAAGAATGCTACTGATTTTTTGTGAATTGACTTTGTATCTCACAACATTACTGAATTTATTTATGAGCTCTAGGATATTTTTTGGTAGAGATTATGGGTTTTTCTATATATAGGATCATGTCATCTGTGAACAGTGACAATCTTATTTTGCCTTTTCCAATTTGGATACTCTTGCCCAATTGTTCTGGTTAATACTTCCAATACTGTGTTGAATAGGAGTGGTTGAAATTCATAAGAAACAAGTATCTAGTTGCATAGCAGAAAAATATCCATTGCCAGAAAGTAAAATATATTTTTTATATAAATTCAGTACAAAATTAGAAAACAGGAATAAAATATTCTATTTTTATCTGTAGCCAAATTTGCTTTGGTTGCTATTTCATCCCCTTTATTCTTCAGGAGCAAGAAATGCTAGAGTTTGATGACATCCTGATTTAGGCGATTTTACAGCCCTCAGGCATTCTGAATTTCTTTACATTCATTGGGTGATAACATGCATACCCTTTTATAAAATGTCTCACCCTGGCCTTCTATAATCTCTTAGGTCTGTCTAATTTTGAGTATGTGTCTGATATGATGATTCTGAACATGGGTAAAATAATAGTGCCAATATATCTATCTGAATGCTGTATGTAATATGCCAAAAAGTAAATACAGAACTGACAATCCTAGCACAAATGTAGAGGATTCTTAAAGCAAATGTACTTCACAGGGACTGGTTTTCCAAAGCCTTGCAGTTTCAAATATTGACCTTGTGGAGGACAGGGAATTTTCCTCAAGCTATAAGGTCTCTGGTGTAAGATAAAGATTTGTGGCACAGCAAGGTTGCTGGCTCAAGGACAGACTAGTTACTGATTGAAATGTAAAGACACTCAGAAATTGCTGGAGGGAGAAGAAATGTTTGCTAAGATCAAGCTTTTGGTGATAGGACCACTTACACTCGGAAATTGCTGGAGGGAGAAGAAATGTTTGCTAAGATCAAGCTTTTGGTGATAGGACCACTTAATTGTCTTACCAGAATGTCATTTGACTTGTTTCACTGAAAGTTACCTCCTATATTGTTAAACTATAACCCCACCTATGTTCTCTTCCTGTAACTTCCTGGTCTCTCTGGAAAATAAATGACAGAAGAGAACCCCAAGTCAGGGTTAATTTCCCAGGAAGGGATGCCTCTCGCTTGAGGGTTTCTGGGGAGATTTCTGGAAAATAAATGACAGAAGAGAACCCAAGTCAGGGTTAATTTCCCAGGAAGGGATGCCTCTCGCTTGAGGGTTTCTGGGGAGATTAACCACTTTGAGGCTTCTCACTGCTCAGAAGAGATGGGCTTTGAGTAATCCTTTGCAGCTCTGTCACCCAGGGGAAGTGGGGTGACAAATCCATGGGGGGCAAAGAAACAAAATTGTGCCCCGTGTGAGGACAACAAAATGGTGCCCTGCGTGAGGACATTCTCCATGGATCAGAGACTGACCTGCCAAGCATTGGAGAGGAATAGGATGTCCAATTCATCCCAGCAGGGGAGTCCCTAATGGGGGAAACACATCCTGGTAGGAGAATCACAGGTGGCTTTAGATTAGCGATTGTATGCCTGTGGCAGGTCAAAGTTAGGTCTTTTCAACCCTGGAGATATTTCTTCCTTCTCTTTACTTTTAAAATATGGATTATTCATTAACGAAAGGGGAGACTGAACATACATTACAACTCCAATGTCTCCTTAAAGCAGCAGGATGTAAGAAACTGAATGCAAGCTTGTAAAACTGTTAGTGGATATTAAACACGCATGTCCGTGATACCTGAAGGAAGGGAGCCTTAACATAAAAATTTGGGAACAAATTGGTCACTGGTTAATTATGCAATGGGTCTCATTAAGGCTTCTCACCTAACAACTAGGAATCTATGTCAAGTCGCTCTCAGACCTATCCAAGATCTTAACAAAAAACTAAGATAAGTTTATGTCACCAAAAAAGGATAAAACTCAATCTTTGCCAATGACTGAGAAAACTTTAAATTGGACAATCTAAAGTAAAAGAAGTTAATATTCCTTTACATTGTTGGTATTGTTTGAGCATGCTTTTCTTTCTTACCTGCACAATACTTCTCTCCTCTCTTAAAAGCAGTGGTTCTTTTCTTAACTGCATGTGCTATGCTTTTTCTCTGAAGACTCTGGAGTTTTATGAAGAAAAGCAGCCATGGTGCCAACCAGACCCCTTTTGGGTCTACTTCCCTTCTCCTAAAAACCTCAAGAGTCAAATGGTTTCATCTCTGATTGGTGGCTCAGCTCTTGAGCTCAGTAACCTGTTTAAAAAACAAAAACTAACCTAAATTCTACCTGTTTAACTAGATGGTCTCAAATTTTCTGACATCCGCCTGGTTATCTTACTTCTAAATTCTCTTCTTTTCTCATCTATGTATTTTTTCACAAAACCCTATGGTAGAATTCTATGCTATTTTCTTTAAAAGAAAAAAAAAGAAAAACCTCTGCATCTTCTTGAAAAGGCTTGCATACTTTACCTTACAATGTAAATTTGTTATCTTGCTTTCTTTAAGGCAAGGTGAGGCCTCACCAATAAGTCTTTTTGAAAAAACACAATCTAAACCTGACTGTCCTTTTCACCAGTGAGCTTTTTTATACATCTTGAACAAAACCTATAAGATCCTTGTTTGTTTTTGTTGTTTATGTCTGCATATATGCGTGTGTAAGCTGTATGTTATGTCTATATGTTCATGTCTGTTTGTGTAATTGTGTTATGTGCGAGGTACCAAATTGGCGTATAATTAATGCACGCTCATTAAATAAATAAGTATACTTTTCAAGTTCACGTGACTTAAATCTTCTAAAGTTTTGATAAATATATTTTCAAAATTTGATTTAAACCTTTTACCAAAATTTGCCTCTAGGTCAATATGTCTCCTTGTTATCTCAGCTCTGCCTCCTGGCCATGCTGGGAGAAACAATATCTTTTATGTATATACTGCCCTCTGTCTTAAGCTCCACATGGCTCCAAATGCCACGTTCAAACTTGGGACCTGAAATGGCTAGTGAAAAGAAACCTATGCCAAATATAGCATAGGCCCTAGTTAGCATTTACTGATAAGGGTATAGATCTAATACACCAAGTTTTTGGCTGGGAAACCATAAATATTTATTTGGTAAAAACAGCTAAAACTTGGGCCAGCCCTATGGCTCACTCAGGAGAGTGCAGCACTGGTAACACCGAGGCTGAGGGTTTGGATCCTATATAGGGATGGCCGATGCGCTCACTGGCTGAGCGTGGTGTAGACAACACTTTGCCGAGGGTTGCTATCCCCTTACCAGTCAGAAAAAAAAAACCAGCTAAAACTCAAACTGAGCTTTGTATAATTTGCTCTGATAAATGGATGCCTGTTTACTAACCTGTAAGTGTAAAACTGTTCTTATCAGCACACATCATTGCCTGGGTTTACTAATCAAAC
Organism: Galeopterus variegatus; assembly: GCF_000696425.1. Taxonomy (NCBI): domain Eukaryota; kingdom Metazoa; phylum Chordata; class Mammalia; order Dermoptera; family Cynocephalidae; genus Galeopterus; species Galeopterus variegatus. The sequence goes on along the minus strand of NW_007735362.1, from coordinate 2,142 downwards.
AGGATTACTAGAGGTCTTTTCACTTGGTTGCTCTTAATAAAAAATTGTAAAAGGTTTTCTTTGTCCCTTAGACAACTGGTTTAAGAAACTTATTTCATGGTAAGTTCTTGTGTTCTCTTCCTTTAAAACCCTTTGTCACTTTGGTTTTATTTTTTGTAGTAATTTGTGATCTTATTCAACCTAATGTTTTAAGCCTTTTGTTATTTAACAAAACTTTCCAAAACCAAATTCTGAAAGCTCAACATTTTAACTTTAACTTGAGAAATTTCAAGAGCCCTGGAGTTTTTCAAAGGGTATATAAAAAAATGTATCAAAACCAATTGGCTTATTAAATAAATTAGGCTATATGGGAAAGCATTATCAGTACTGAAGGTGTTATGGATATGTGTTCCAAAATCTGTAAGGTTCTTAAATATCTGTGTCTTGATATAAATGCTCCCAGTCATAACCTTGGTTTAATTATAATTTTAAAATGTTACGTCTTCAAATATTTCATGAAAAAACTCTGATAGGTACAGTTTCCTGACAAACTTTGAGTTCATAGCCTTAAACTAAAGTTCCAAAATTCTAACGATAAAACTGATGAGTTTGTGAAATTGTTCACTAAGGTCAAAACAACAAAAGTTAATTGGTAAATTAATTAAAAAGAATTATGGGTTTTTACAGTTTCCTTGTTTTAAAATACTACTGGTTCTCCTAATGTTTTCCAAATGTAGGAAAACTCTCTCTCTCTCTTAAGCTATCTATAACTAACAATGGTTTGGTAAAATGTCATTTAAAACATATGTAAAAGTATTTGTTTTCTCCATATTTGATCCCCCCTCAAATTTAATAACTTTAAGTATCTTTATGATCATTATGGCAATGTGGTTATTTTTATAAATTCAATACAAATTAACTCTCTCTCTTTTTGTAACAGGATATAATTTAGAACTTTGGATATAAGACAGCATGTCTCATTTCCAAGTTGCTGATCTCTCTTTCATGTTTGCTGTAATTTGGCCTAAACTGCTGCTTCATCTTGCTGTTCATCTTTCGCCCTGATGTGGGACGGATCACTGAAAGTGAGCTGAGATGCTTCTTTCAATCGCCACCTGGGAAAGAGCCTTCCCAACACTGAGAGATTTGTACAAAGAAAAGTAAAACTTTTTCAATCAAGATATTGATCATCAATGCTTTTATGAGTTATGCCTTGATCATAAAGGGGGAAATAACATCTTCTCTACAAAAGCAGTTCTCTAAATTTTCCTGGCCTATATAAAAAAATGTATCAAAACTAATTGGCTTATTAAATAAATTAGGGTATATGGGAAAGCATATCAGTACTGAAGGTGTTATGGGTATGTGTTCCAAAATCTGTAAGGTTCTTAAATATCTGTGTCTTGATATAAATGCTCCCAGTCATAACCTTGGTTTAATTATAATTTTAAAATGTGATGTCTTCAAATATTTCATGAAAAATCTCTGATAGATACAGTTTCTTCACAAATTTTGAGTTTATAGCCTTAAACTAAAGTTCCAAAATTCTAATGATAAAACTGATGAGTTTGTNTCTCTCTCTCTCTCTCTCTCTCTCTCTCTCTCTCTCTATATATATATATATATATATATAAGAGAGAGTTATATATATATATAACTTAAGTTATATATATATATAACTTAAGATATATATAAGTTATATATATATATAACTTATATATATCTTAAGCTATCTATAACAACAGTTTGGTAAAAATATCATTTAAAACAGAGAGAAAAGCATTTGTTTTCTCCCTATTTGATCCCCATAAAATTTAATTACTTTAAGCATCCTTATGATTATTATGGCAATGTGGCTACTTTTATAAATTCAATGAAAATTAACTCTCTTTATATCAGGATATAGTTTAAAACTTTGTATATAAGATAGCATGTCTCACTTTCAAGTTGCTGATCTCTCTTTCATGTTTGCCATAATTTGGCCTAAACTGCTGCTTCATCTTGCTGTTCATCTTTCTTTCCTACGGGGGACAGATCACTGAAAGAAAGTGAGCCGAGATGCTTCTTTCAATTACCACCTGAGAAAGAGCCTTCCTAATACCAAGAAATTTGTACAAAGAAAAGTAAAACCTTTTCAATCAAGATATTGATCATCAATGTTTT